>NW_005841977.1:374885-379556 GCF_000455745.1 Alligator sinensis | reverse complement strand
CCTATGCAGGGGGTCGGACTCGATGATCTATTGAGGTCCCTTCCGACCCTAACATCTATGAATCTATGAATCTATGAAATGGTTTAGGGAGTGTGGGCAGGGGGTACCAGGTCCCACCATTCTCTTTTTTACTCAAGCCACTTCACTGAAGTTCACATCCCAAAGTGACTAGATACAACGTCAAGACACATTTGCTATAATTTAAGTGGTTATATATTCCCTCTCATCCTGGAAACAGATTAGCCCTTCCAGTGGGATTACCACAGATAGAAGAACTGAGCAAATCAACACCACAAGCTCTCAAAACACTGACATTTCAAAATAGAGGCAAACTCAGCCCTACATGGCAAAATTGCCTGCTATCTATATGCAAAGAAATAAAACAGCTAATATTATCCTCCTGACAACTGCCTGGCCAGACAAGTGCCATGGACTCTTGGCTAGACCATGAGAAAGAGTTTATTGGACAAAAAAACACCTGTAACATGTCTAGGAATAAAAGACAAAGTTGTTATAAATCAAAAAGTTAAAACAGCTGTAGAGCCAGCCAAGAACCAGGGAATAAAACACATTTGTTTTGTTTATCAGCATTCAACATAAAAATCAGGCAAAGTCATTCCCCAGCATAGGAAACTGCCTACCAAAATACATTTTTAAATCTAATGCTCAACAAGAGGGTCAGATGAGAGAAATAGATCATAACAATCACAGGAGCATCTCTGAGCAAACACAGAGGCCAGACTAGAAGTCAATGCTGCAAACATTCATCTCAGGAATAACTCTCAGGAAGGAGCATTCCCTCACCTCTCCTCTGTAAGTATTCATAGTATGCAGCTCTAGTGCAGAGGAACTACGATCACTCTGAATTAGAAAAATCTTAGATATCATGCATGCTGGCTAGAGAAAGGAACTGAAGGTGTGATCTGTTGCCACAGCAAAGTATTGCAAGGCAGAAATTCCTGGGACCTGAGAATCTCTACATGTGCTAAAAAATACCCCACCATGGCTTGCCACAATATGGCACATTCAGAAGTGGTGTAAACAGGCCAGGCATCTTGTGTTGTGCAGGGCATGTACAGCAAAGCAACCAGGTCCAGAATGTAACAGCTGGAGTTGGTCACATGTGACAGTGCCTAAAAGTGACCCAGCCAGAAAGATTACAGCCTAACCTCCCTTAGCAAGAGATGCTAGATAGCTGCCAGGCACAAATGCTGAAGTAAGCAAGACCCTGTGCCACACATGAAACCTAAATTATGCAACAGGTTTCAACAGACATGCAGCAAAGAACTGAGGGCCTCTGTACCACTCCAGCCCAGTTCAACCCACATACTGGCCTCCTTGCATTCATTTATCTTCATATTAACTCAATTTTTTTTTCACACTGTCCCAACTTCAAAGATTTTTTGACATGTTGCAGACAGCTGTACTGACCTGACATAACTGCCCCCTAGACACTGCCAGTGAAGAAACTGGTAGTCCAGACACATGGGTAGCGGGGAGTGGGATTTTGGAAGCCAGGGAGGTGTGGAAGCATGTTAGGATTTTTGGAATGAAGGCTGTTGCTGAGACTTCTGGTTCTAGGATGTAAAACAGGTACAGAGGCGACTTTCCATTTGATGGAAGACGGTAACAGATCCAGGAACAGGGCAAGGGGGGGATGCCTCCCCAACTTTGGCCATGCTGAAGTTTGCTGCCTGGTCAGCATGGGCTCCTGATGAGGCTCCACATGAACAGTCAAGTCTGAGCTCATCTATTGATTGGTGGGGGAGGGACAGGGGGTCTGCACTAAGCCCCTGCTTTATGTAGCTCTGGAGCCCAGGGGATAAGCACGGCTGCTATTTGACCTTCCCTTGTCTTCCCCCTTCCCAGGGAATTTAACAGCAGCAGAAAGGAGGGCATGACTGACAATGGCAGCACTCACCCTCTGGGCTCTGGGCTTGTGGGAAAGTGGGGGCTCCAGGCAAACCCCGCACTGAGAGCTCAGTGTGACACAAAAGTGCAAGCAAGCTGCCACCCCTGATGGAAGATGGGGACCTGAATTTCTTGTTCTCCAATTAATCACCCCCACACCTCCCCCCCACCTTCCTATCTGCTGCTACATGACCAATGTCATAACCAATGCCCACATTAACCTATTTCAGCTGCAATGATCAGGTAAGATATAGTTAGCTGTGAAGCTGAACTATGGAAATATAACTCTCCCTCAAGAGGATTGGGGGGTTTTGTTTGTTTTGGTCTGTTTTTTTTAAAGAAAGCCAAGACTGTGGAGCACACAAACAAAAAGACTCTCCAAATTGCACAGCATTAGAAGTGCCTCACACAAGTAACTGGCAGCCCCTGGTGTACAGTGCCAGGAGGCCAAAGAACATGGGCACCTAGGTGGTAGCTTACTGTTGCCTGGGCTGATCTCCAAGAAGGGCACGGTACCTTCACTCAGTGCTAGGTAGTGAGAGCCTTGATAGGCATCTAATCCACAGCACCACCCTGTGTAACAGCAACACCCCTCCCTTAATATACACACAACAGCCACCCACTCTCAGCATTGCACAGCTCAGCTGGGATAGCAACAGCCAGTCTTAAGAATAGGATCCAAGCAACCTGCTCTTTCTGTCCTTCCCCACTTCCACCTTATTGCACTCGTTGCCTGAATGGTACTCTCACCAGCGCAAAGCGACTTTCTCTAGTCAGCCAGAATTTGCAGTCTCACCTGACTGACTGGTACGTTTCTTGAGGGGGAAAAAATAGTTAATCTCCTATGGCCAAGTCTGGATTGATGTTACTCACAAGCCCCTTTTTCTGCTACTCTAGGTGTTACTGTGCACTGTCAAGGTGCTGCCTAACCAGGTGCAGCTGAACTAGTTGCAACATTTCTGCCCCTTCTCCAGGAGCCAAGAGCACAGAACTGCCTCTATCCCCAGTGATTTATGCCATATTCCTCCATGCAGGCTCCAAATGCCCTTCTCTTTGCCCTCACACTGCAGACACCTGCATGGAAGTTCAGACTGAGGCGTGTTAAACAGTGTTGCTGACTGCCCTGATGTACATCGCCATCAGTTCCAAGGAAAAGCTTATGCATTTTAATGATATAATAATGCTGTCACATTTTGGATAGCAAAACAGCTGCTTTTTTTGTCCTGAGAGGGAAGAGGAAGAGAAGAACCAGTTCATTAAATCTATTTTAGGAAGTCAGTAAATAAGATCAAAGCCACAGATATTTATTATACATATGAAAGAGGGGGAAAGAGTGTGAGAAGGGAGTTGGTACTTAAGTGCCAAACTCTACAGCAGGTAGTTTGAGGAGCATGGGGTAGATGTACAAGACCCGAGGCCCAGGAGGAGCTAATGAGAAACAAGTTCTGCCCTGTTGAAACTTACCACTTGATGATAATAATAGTTAGTGTCAATTTGCTTGTTACCCAAGATTGTTTCTCTTTCCCACACCCAAATATTCAGGTTATGCTGCATCAGTATTTCACAGGGGTTGGCTGAGCTCAGCTGCCAGCCTCCTTCAAATCCAGCCAACCAGGCTGCTTTCTGTCGGCCTTTTCATAAGATGCTTTGAACGAAGCAGCACAGGCAACCAGAGACTGACACCCAGCGACCAGCGCTGTGCTGGCTTATTAGTCCTGCTGGATGTTTCAGCAGGCTGAGGCGGGATTGGCAGACAGCTGAGGTTTGAACTGCAGAGCGCGGATTTGGCAAGGCTCCTTGTCTCCCAGGCAGTAACTGCAAAGGCCAGAAACCTACTGGTTATGCGGAGGGAAGTCAAGTTTGCACCCCCCCATGGGAGAGAGCAGCTGAGGGGCTCGAGCCTCTTCAACCCTTCCACATCGGCCATGCTAGCCTCTCCAGGGCACCGGGCTTTTGAAGATGTGTTTTTGCCCCATTCCAGCCTGTTGCTTCCTGTCATAAACAGACCGTTTCCCCGCATACAAATTAGACATGCACTTGTCCCTTCTGGAGCAGCGGCCGCCTTACCGCACAGGCCTTGCTGGGGCTCCTAAAGCCGATGGGCAAGGCGGGTTTCCCTTGCAGCAGTCAGAGGCAGGTGTCACATCCCAGGACCTGGCCAGTCCGGGGCACGCTTTGCCTTTGAAGCAGCAGGTGCCTGTCTTGCTGGCAAGAGGCACCTGGCCAAGCTGACAGTACTTACCTGGCAGGGGAAACGCCATGTATCTGGGTCCATGAAGGCACTTCTCCTTAAGCGTTCCTGGGGAAAACTGTTCTTCTGGCGTGGTTCAGTACCCTCCCCTCCCCTCCCCCGAGGTTTTGGGGCTTAAAGCCCACTTTATGGAAACGGGAGGCTCCCGCTCCTGCGGCCATATGGCTGAGGGCAGGCGAAACTCGGGGACATCCGAACCCCAAACCTCCTGCACATAGGATGCCCGCCAAAGGACTGGAAATATCTGGTGGGGGTGGAGGATGTTTGCCGGTTGCAGGGCCACTTACGGTTCTGGACTGACTCACAGATTTGGACTTGATTTAGTTTGGAACATGACAAATTTCTTTAAAAAAAACAAAACAAAACAGCCTGGGGAAGCTGGCAAAGCGCCCGCTGCCCTGGCAGGGCCATATGCGTGGCCGGGCACCCGCAAGGAGCTGGCGGGAAGAAGGCGCGGGAGCCCGGATCGCGGCCGCCGCAGTGCCCCCCCGCCCCCCGCCCCCCCCCCC
>NW_005841977.1:373999-374710 GCF_000455745.1 Alligator sinensis | reverse complement strand
GGGCGCGGGAAAGCCTGTCTCGCTGCAGCGCTCCCGCCACAGCGCGCTTGCTAAAGCCCTCGGTGGGCTTCGCTGGTTGCCCTTGTCGCTGCAGGCCTCGGGGTGTTTTTAACCAATGAATAAATATTGTGAAGCGCTGGGGTGGAAGTGTTGATGGACATATAACGTGGACGTGTCTAGCACAGGAGTTCTCAGATTCCTTACGTTAGGACGTGTCTAATACAATAGAAATAATAATACAAATAAGCATAATTTTAAAAGTCTGCATAATTATGCAGAGGTGTTCCAGAGGCGCTGGGTGCTGGCTGGGGACTTTGGCTCTACCGTGCCAACGCTGCTGCTGGGACCAAAGCTGGAGGTTTCTGGCTGCAGGGTTTTGCCCCTCTGCTCAGGGTCAGGCTGATCATCAAATCTGAGGGCAGAAAGGAATTTTACCCCATGGTCAGGCTGGTATGGACTGGGGAGAGGGGTGCCATCCCCTTTAGCAGGAGTGTGGCCCTCCACTGGGGATCTCTCCGGCTTGTACTGACAGCGTTTCACAGAGGCAGGAGGTCGGCTGCTGCTGTTCTCCTGCTTTCCCTGTGGCAGGTTCAGGTGTTTCATAGTTTCACAGTTGGTAGGGTCGGAAGGGACCTGACGAGATCATCTAGTCCGACCCCCTGCCATGGCAGGGAAGAGGACTGGGATCAAGCGGCCCCGGCCCGGTGGTTG
>NW_005841977.1:367738-373107 GCF_000455745.1 Alligator sinensis | reverse complement strand
CCCAAGTCACTGATGAAGATGTTGAATAGTGCGGGCCCGAGAACCGAGCCCTGGGGAACCCCACTGCCCACATCCCTCCAGGTCGAATAAGACCCGTCCACCACCACCGTCTGGGTGCGGCCCTCCAGCCAGTTAGTGACCCATCTGACCGTGTAGGCATCAACACCACTGTCTCCTAGTTTCTTACTGAGAATGGGGTGAGAGACCATGTCAAAGGCCTTCCTGAAGTCCAGAAAGACTATATCCACTGTGACACCTGCATCCAAGGACTTGGTGACCTGGTCATAGAAGGCCACCAGGTTGGTTTGACAAGACCTGCCCCTAATGAACCCATGCTGGTTGCCCCTGAGCATAACCTCCCCTGCAGGCCCTTCCTGGACATGTGCCAGGATAATTCTTTCGAAAAACTTCCCCAGGACCAAGGTAAGACTCACGGGTCTATAGTTTCCTGGGTCCTCCTTCCTCCCTTTTTTGAAGATGGGGACCACATTGGCCCTTTTCCAGTCCTCCGGCACATCGCCCGAGTGCCATGAGTGCTCGTAGAGCTGTGCCAGAGGTCCCGCAATGACCCCTGCTAGTTCCTTCAGGACTCTGGGGTGGAGATCAGCAGGACCTGTGGATTTAAATACATCTAGTCCCTCCAGAAGTTCCCTGACAAGGTCCTCATTAACCGTAGGCCTGGGTGTGCCACCCACAGGGCCCTTGGGGGGGCCAGTGGGGGAGATATCTGGGTCCCTCCTCAGAAATATGGAGGCAAAGAAATTGTTGAATGTCAGCTTTACCGTCAGGTGAGATGACCAGATTTCCTAGCGTGTCCTGCAGAGGCCCCACGTTACTTGGCACCTTCTTTTGCCCCCCTGTGTATTTGAAAAAGGACTTCTTGTGACTACATCTATGAGTTAACTTGAATATGGAAGGGATCTGGGACAGACTTAACTGATTTAGATTAAATTGGTTTACTGAACTTCTGTCCCAGATCCCTTCCATATTCAAGATCTGAGTAGATCTGCTATAGTAGTGTTCAGAAGTGTGCAAGGCCTGTAGGACAGTAGCAGTATTTCCCCTTACAGGGACACTGCCCTCAAATCTCAGTGTCTCTTATCAAATTACATAATGTAGAGAGCAAGGCTAAGGAAGGCCGATGCTCTGCTAATGTGTATGAGCAGCAGAGTGACGATGACATCTGGGTACTCCTTATCTGCCAGCTAATGCACTTCTTATCTCCTCTAGTAGGTGTGTGTGATGCTACAAGGCCTCATTTTTTAAACTCCAGCAGCCTTAAAAAGCATCCTGCAGCAGTGGATGGTACTGACCTCAGACACTTCAGGCAGAAGTTTAATAATCATTTTTTTTTCAGTAATAATGCTAATTTCCAAAGCAATATCCAAATATTAGCTGGTTAATGCTGGCAACAGCCCTGTTAGGTTGGTACATGACATTAATCCTGTTTCATAGCTGGAGAAAGTGAATGATTTACATAAGGCCATATAGCAAGTTATCATTAGAACCAGGAATTGAACTGTGTGGTCATTCTCGAAGACCTGGCTATTATTGACCCTTCAAAGGGCACCCAATTCACAGGCTGTCTTAACAATAAGGGAATGAGCTTGCCTGCTCTGCTTATACTCACCAGATACCTGGAGTTGAGAGTAGGTTATTTTCAGTCCTGAGGGGGTTAAGTAATAGATACAGAAGCTTGCTGTGTCCCATAGTAACAGGAGAGTTACAGCTGCTGTTGCAGGGGTGCTGCAAGTTAGTAGTTGCCCACTGTGGAAGTTAACCAACTCAAAAGCCAAGGAAACAGGCTCTAGACCCAAACGGTTGGCATATGCTATATTTGTGATTACTTAGACTTATAATTACCATTAATTCAGCCAGGGATGGGACCCCTGGAGCACAACCAAAATATTCTAGACAATAAGTGCAGCCTTCCTCTGTCTAGATCTGCTTGAGCAGCTGCCATCCTGGCCCAAGAAGGAGGAAGACTAAAAGCCAAGCCAAGCTGTGTGTGCTCAGCTGGCCACTTGCTGATGCTCAGAAAAGTCCAGGACGTCCTCTAATTAACAAAGCCTGACAGGTCTCCTCAGGAGGACTGGGGATATTAATATAAATGGTAACAACATCATGCAGAATGAGTCACTTCATCCCCTTCCTAGAAACATCAGCTTCCTAGGAGGCAGCACATCAGCTCCCTCCAGTTTCTCTCTTGCTGCTAGCCAGCACACTAGTTAGTCCTGCGGCAACGGGATATAAGGTAGCCTATGAATTAGATCACTAGCCTGAGGCTCGGAAGATATAGGAAGCAACAGAAGACTGGAAAGGGCCTCCTGGGCCATCAAGTCCAGTGCTGTGTGTATGCAAACTATTGTTAACCAAAAGCATCCCCCAAATCACCCTTCAAGCCCTCACCTATGACTACAAGGGGCAATATGCAACAAAAAAAAAAAATTAATGCTTATTTCATCCACAGGTAAAGGGCAATGCCCTGCCGCTGCTTGAATTCTTGTTACAGCTTGGACAGTGATTCATTGTGCGGCCTTAAAGTCACTTGAACCCCCTGCTGGGAGTTTAAGCAGGCTTATGTTTAGCTAGCATTCTGAATGAGCAAACTGGTACTTGGCATCAGCAGAGTTTGTCTACGGTGCTTTGGTGCACATCAAGAAATGCCTGATTTGGCTAAACTACTTTTTCCACAGGACAGTTGCAACACCACAGGTTTCCCACCTCCCTGCCAAACTGTGGCTTGCAAAGACCCTCATGCAGTCTCCATTGCTACTTCAGACCATGATAATGGGATGGGCTTCACCTCTCCCCCAAAGGTAAGCGTGTGTTCTCTTTCAGGTTGGCTGATCTCCTCCGGCAGGCTTTAAACTAGGCTCCTCGGGGGAAGGGGAGGATGAGGACGGAGGGAGCCATGGAACACCGAACCAAGAGACACCCAGAAGAACAACCCATCCAAGACAGGGACGAGCACAAGAAATACCCAGGTAAGAGACAGGGGCCCAGATAGTCCTGGGAGTAGGGGGGTGGTGCATACACCTTCAGGAGGCCTTAAATGCCTCTACACTAATGCTCGTAGTATGGGGAACAAGCAGGAAGAACTTGTCCTCCTGCTAGCTAACACAAACCCAGACATAGTAGGGCTCACTGAAACGTGGTGGGATCCAACGCACGACTGGGCTGTGAACATCAAGGGCTATAGGCTGTATAGGAGGGATAGAACAGGTAGGAAAGGTGGGAGTGTGGCGCTCTACGTCAAAGAGCAGTACACATCCTCAACAAACAGCACTGGGTCAGAGGAGGGGCACACTGAAGTGCTCTGGGTCAGAATACAAGGGGGTCAGGAGGAAAGGGCCTTAATGTTGGGGGTCTACTATAGGCCACCCAACCAGGGAGAAGAGCTGGACCAGGAATTCTCAGGTCAGCTCGCGGAGACAGTTAAGAAAAGGGATGTGGTCATCATGGGTGACCTAAACTACTCAGATATCTGCTGGGAAGAGCAGTCAGCCAGCCAGGTCTGACTGCTCACGTAGGTTCCTAGCCGAGTTACAGGACCTCCATCTAATCCAGGAGGTGCACAGTCCCACCAGGGGAAATGCCTTGTTGGACCTGGTCCTGGCCACGGGTGATGATCTGGTGAATGGACTGAGGGTTCTCGACCACCTGGGCGACAGCGATCATCACCTACTGGAATTCACCATCGAGTGCAAGGTGTCAAAGGCCTGCAGCAAGGCAGCAGCCCTGGACTACAGGAGGGCAAATTTCAATAAGGTAAAGAGACTAGTCGGGAAGGCACTGAGGTCCCAGAGGGGAGGGGAGTTGGGAGTCCAGGAAGAGTGGTCGTTCCTTAAGGAGAGGATCCTCCAAACCCAAAGAGTGACAATCCCAATGCAGATCAAAGGGGGCAAGAGTGCTCAAAAGCTCCCATGGCTCACCAAAAGCATCCAGGAATGTCTCAAAGATAAAAAGGAGGCGAACACCCAATGGAAGGGAGAGGCCATCACCAAGGAGGATTATACCTCCATTGCTTGAGATTGTAGGGGGGCCATTAGGAAGGCTAAAGCAGAGATGGAACTGGGACTAGCGACCCGGATCAAGGACAACAAGTCCTTTTTTAAATACATAGCGGGTAAAAAGAAGGTACCGGGCAATGTGGGGCCTCTGCAGGACATGCTAGGAAATCTGGTGGTCGCACCAGATGACAAAGCTAACCTCTTTAACAATATCTTTGCCTCCATTTTTCTAAGCAGGGACCGGGTCACGCCCCCCACCGGGATCCCAGACAGACCCAGGGGAGGCGCAGCCAGGCCCAGGGTCAGTGAGGACCTAGTCGGGGAACTTCTGGTGGGACTAGACGTGTTCATATCAGCAGGTCCTGACGATCTCCACCCCAAAGTGCTGAGGGAATTGGCAGAGGTCATTGCGGGACCCCTGGCACAGCTTTACGAGCACTCATGGTGCTCTGGTAAGGTGCCAGAGGACTGGAAAAGGGCCAATGTGGTCCCCATTTTCAGAAAAGGGAGAAAGGAGGACCCAGGAAACTATAGGCCAGTGAGTCTTACCTCGGTCCTGGGGAAGCTGTTTGAGAGAATTATCCAGGAGCACATCTGCAAGGGACAAGCAGGGGAGATTATGCTTAGGGTCAACCAACATGGGTTCCTTAGATGTGGGTCCTGTCAGACCAACCTGGTGGCCTTCTACGACCAAGTCACAAAATCCTTGGATGCAGGTGTCGCAGTGGACGTGGTCTTTTTGGACTTTAGGAAGGCCTTCGACACTGTCTCCCACCCCATTCCCATTAAAAAATTAGGCGACTGTGGTGTCAATGCCTACACAGTGAGATGGGTCGCAAATTGGCTGGAGGGCCGCACCCAGAGAGTGGTGGTGGATGGGTAATTTTCGACCTGGAGGGATGTGGGCAATGGGGTTCCCCAGGGCTCGGTCCTCAGGCCCACACTGTGCAACATCTTCATCAGCGACTTGGATGAGGGGGTGAAAAGTACCTTGTTCAAATTCACAGATGACATGAAGATGTGGGGAGAAGGGGCACGCTGGAGGAGAGGGACAGGCTACAACTAGATCTGGACAGGTTACAGGGGTGGGCGGACGAGAACAGGATGGGTTTCAACACTGACAAGTGTAAGGTACTGCACCTGGGGAGGGAGAACCAGCAGCATACCTACAGGCTGAGGAACTCCCTTCTTGTCAGTGCAGAGGCAGAAAAGAATCTTGGAGTCATTGTTGACTCCAAGATGAACATGGGCCAACAGTGTGGGGACATGGTCAGGAAAGCTAACCGCACCTTGTCATGCATTCACAGATGCATCATGAGCAGGTCCAAGGAGGTGATCCTTCCGCTCTATGCAACA
>NW_005841977.1:339694-367157 GCF_000455745.1 Alligator sinensis | reverse complement strand
GTTGGACTTGATGATCTGCTCAGGTCCCTTCCAACCCTACCAACTATGAAACTATGAAATGATCCCTTTGCTGAGACTAAATAGTGATTTTTGAAGTTTAGTCTTTTGAGAGCTGAAGTGAGACTTAGTGGTTCTTTACATAGAGAGGCTAGCAAACAGCTGTGAGTTGCTGATAACTTCAGGACATATATATCCATCCTAGACTGGAACCAACAGCCTCAGCTAAAAGATCTAGGTCCCATGAGCAGTTGTACTTCAGTTCAAGTGGCACCACAGCTGCACTACCAGGCAGACAGCTGTTAGTACTACCTTACAGACCCCACTGCTTTCCCACATTGACAGCCTTGCTATGAAATCAGGCCCTGCATGATTACTAACTAGTGTTGTTTCTGTTGCAATAGCTCCCAGGCAGGATTGGAGCCACATTTTCACAGCTGCCACACAAACTCACAAAATACCATAGACCCTGAGTCAAAGACTGAGCAGTAGCCTGGGTATCTGTCATCAGGAAGCATAAAAGATGGATCTCTATGGCTGTCAAGTCCTCTCCACAATTGATCAATGACTCTCTTAACCACATGATGGAACATACACTCTACATCCTGCTACATTTGCTTTAACCTCTATTTCTGGGATAACCAAGAGAATAATGTATTCCATATATGCAAGTTACTTAGCCGCATCTTACATCAGTGGCTCTGTGGGGCTATCTCCATCTGTACTCAGTAGGGGTGTGCGAAGCAGGCCCTATTTGATTCAGATTTAGATTCAGCCCAAATCAGGGACAGTGATTCAATTAATTGATTCGGATCACTGTCCCTGATTCAATTCGTCCGAATCCGAATCTGAAGATTCAATGCTGATTCAGAGAATCAGCGATTGAGACACAGCTTTAAAAGTTTTTTCTCCATACCATGAGGTAGCAGGCACGGCTCGTGATCGCTGAAATGCTGGGGTGCATGGAGCATCCCACAGGACCGTGGGGGGGCCCTCCATGTGCTCGGCGGAGAACCTGAAAATGGACCGGAAGTACTTCCCGTCCACTTCTGGGTCCGCCAGGGAGTGCACAAGGGGGTGACTGGCATTGGTGATCGGCCATGCGGTAACCCCAGGTGCCCCCCCAGACTCAGGAGGCACTAGTTGCTGAGCGGGGGGGGCGGAGGAGCCCCCTGCGTGCTCCCCGGTGGACCCGGAAGTAGACTGGAAATGTGTCTGGTCCACTTCCAGGTCTGCTGCCAAGTATGCTGGGGAACCCCCCGTGCTCCTGTGGAACTCTCCATGCGCCCCAGCACTGTAGCATTGACGAGCCGCCAGCTACCTGGAGGTATGTAGAAAAAACATTTAACGCTGTGTCTACGTCCGAATCTTTCCAAATCTCTCCGAATTGATTTGAAGGGTTCCAATTCAATTCAGAGAGATTAAAGGGTCCTCTGATTCGATTCGGATTCAGAGATTCAGCCACTGAATCAGGCCGAATCTCCGCCGAATTGAATCAGAGACCGAAGCTTCACATAGCCCCAGTGCTCAGTTCCTTCCCTTGAAATTTATGCAAAGATAGAACCATAAGAACGTTGGAAAAGCATCACATTTTCTGACTTAATTACTCTGGCAAGCACATATATTCCTGGAGGAGGAAATTTTTGCTTCAACTAGGAGACTAGTGAGATGTGCTAAAATACACTGGATGATGTATTATGTTGTGGCTTGGGCCAGCTTGTAGCAGAGGCCTGGCCCTACAGGTCAGGAATCCTGACCTTGTATTCCCGGCTTTGCCACGACATGATCTTGGGCAAGTCAGTAAAAGTGTCTGTCTCAGTATCTTACTACATATCAACAACAATAGTAATAATAATTGTAGTAATAATAATAATACATAGTTTCTTATGTAAGCATTCATCAGCAGACTTCAAAACACTTCACAAATTATTTTCCGCATTTAACAGATGGGAAAAACAAAACACAAAGAGAAGAGCTTTTCTCCCAGCAGACCAAAGGTAGAAATAGGACAACCAAGATCTACTGAGTGCTGAAGTGATGTTATATTCTAATGGGCCACAGTGGATGCATTTACACATGCCAATTTAAAGCACTTTAGCCTCAGCCTGATTTAAGGTGTGTTAAGAGTGCACGTCTACATGTGCATACCCTTAATGCACCTTATAAATGGCGAAAGCAGACGTCAAATTTAGGCACAAATAGCTAAAGTGCATTAACACACATGTAGATGTGTTAAGACACATTAACACTGTGTATGGACTGACTCGGGACTAACTTTAGTCCCACATTAGTCTGTGTACACAGCATTAATGCGCTTTAATGCCTACACATGTAGATGCAAGCCTAAATTGCCTTAATGAGCATTAAACTAAAGTGTGTTAAATTTAGGTGCACCTAAATGTATGCGTAGACATGTCCAGTGTCTCTCCCAAGCTTGTCTGCTTTCTATTGCATTGTGAGAATGAAAGTGCTTTGAGATGCTCAGCTGAAAAGTGCTGTGCAAAGGCAAAGTATTTGATTGTACCTTCTTAATGTAACAGTTTTGTCAGAGGCAGCCAGAACTGGCATATCAGTCAGCTCTAACATCACAGCCATCTGCTTTCACAGGTGTGTCATGACCCAAAGGCATGATTTTGTGTGTGCTTCGGCACCAGAATTATCCCCGCCAAGTTGCAGCTTCATTGCACGGGAGAGTTTCCTGTTGCAGAGGAAAACCCCGGTGCAGGGACGAGTTTCCCGCCTTTCTGCAGCTTCTTTTGCAGAGTGCATTGCTCGAGTTGCAAGAGGAATGCATGGTGCAAAAGAGTTCCCGCCACCGGTATGTAAATTTGTTCCCCGCTATTGGCTAGTTCTAAATTATTCCCACGTGGCGGCTAACGATTGGCCTGTTAGCCGTATAAGAGGCTTGAGCAGTTTCCGCCCAAGCCGAAGAGAACTCCACATCCATCTTGTGGGGACTCTGGATACACGGCAGGGTAATAGAGACCCTGCGTGAGATTCAGAGGAGTTTGGCGACCTGATCCATCGCCCACCTCTTGCCATCTTCGATCGCAAATTTTATAAGACGTATCTACGATTTCGATTTTGGTGGCGCGTTCACCCAGAGCATCCGGAGCTCTGTTCCTTGGAGCCTAGCAAACTCCATGAGGCCGTCCGTGTTGTCTGTGTCTGTAACCGCAACTCAAGCAAGTTCTCCAGGCTACACCACTGCCATCTCGGTATAAGTAAACAATCTTTAAAACTACCGCCAAGCATTTGTCC
Organism: Alligator sinensis; assembly: GCF_000455745.1. Taxonomy (NCBI): domain Eukaryota; kingdom Metazoa; phylum Chordata; order Crocodylia; family Alligatoridae; genus Alligator; species Alligator sinensis. The sequence continues at coordinate 363,899 of NW_005841977.1, read as the reverse complement.
CTAATTCCAGCTCGTCGCCCTCCCTCTCCGATCCAGCGTGCCCGGGCTGCTGGCCACAGCCCGCGTGCAGCACGGAAAAGGGCTCGGGTCGCTCCCGGCCCGCACAAGGTGGAAATGACACCAATAGTGATATGTCCAACTGGTCTGAGCACAGCACAGGACTCTGTCTCCCTTGAATTTTGATTTCAACTCTGCTGCTGCTGTACTCAAGCAAGACATTCCCTGTCCCTCTGCTTCAGTTTCCCCATATGTAAAAAGAGGATAATTACAATATTAACTTACCTAACTCTCAGGGTGCTGGAATAAATTAATGGTATGGGGAAAAATGAAGGTGGAAGTGCCAATTATTATAACTGGATAGTCTGGCCTTATTATTGTCTGTGTCACTGTAATATATACATGGGACCCAAGCAGGCATTAGTTCTATTGATATGGGTGCTATGCAAAGTAAAAAAATACTCCCTATCCTGAACCCTTGCAATATTCCCAAGAAACCAGGATTTCCTCATTCCTAGATCTATTTTAGTGGTTCCATCTACAGGTCTGGAAATTGACCACTAGAGGGAGGGGTTTCCCAGCAAATAATTTAACTTGATCATGATCAACTATTTTAGACTCAAGGCACCCCTCAGAAAATGTCAGCTCTTAGCTTTCCCTCGTTTTTGGACTATGCAAAAATAATAGAGCAGCTCTACTGCTGCAAAGAACTCAGAAAGACGACAACGAGTTGGAATGTTTTTGATACTATAGATTCCTATTTGAAATCTCTGGGTTTAACTTGTGAATTGTGTAGGTGTTTGCACAACTGACAGTGCTAATATTGTAGCACTCTTCAAAGGATTTTACAGCATCCTCCTTGAGAACCACTGTCATAGGCCTTCATAGGAAACTTCCATCCACTGTTCATAAATTAAGCAATTAATTTAAATCAATAGAGTTATACCGGTCAGTGCCGCAGCAAGGGGAGGGAGTGAATGGGGTGACTGCACCAGGCACCGAAGCAAAGGGGCGCCAACAGATGCTGCCCAGCCAGGGCAAGGTGCAGGACAGAGCTGCGAATGGCTCGTTTGGAGGGGCGCGGGGATGGGGGAAGGGTGGCTGCTGCTGGTGCATGCACTTCCAGGCAAGCATGTCGGGTGCAGTGGGGGGGGTGCCCCCAGGATCTGTGCGCAGGGCAAGGGCAGGATGCCACTGTGCGCTTTGCCCAGGCGCCAAACTTCATTGGCCACCATGGTCCCCCTACTTTACTTGTGGCAAGTTAAAGTGTTATATCTTGTGATTGTGTGTCAGTGTTGACTTTGTAGTTTTATTAACTGGCTGGAAAATGGGTTTGTATAGGATGTTTTGGGCAGGGATGATTCTGACTCAGGCAGGGGGTTGGATTAGATCAGTGGTATCCAACCCTTTTCCCCAGTGGGCCAAGTGGGTGGTGCCTGGTCCATCCATGGGCTGGATCAGGCTGGTGGCGCCAATCCAGCTCCCAGGGAGGACATGGCGGGACCATATCTGGCTGCATGGAGGGGAGTGGGGAGCAGCCCAGCCCCAATTCAGTGCCACAGCAGGAAGGGTGTGTGCTCCGACCTCAATTCAGCCACTTGGCCCTGATTCAGCCCTGCAGGGGGGAGGAGGCATGGCCTGGCCCTGATGTGGCTGTGCCAAGGGGGAACGGAGAATTTGACAGCCAGGGAGGCTGGCGGTACTAATGGTCATTGCTCCTTTTGTGTCAAATTTCCGGCCCCCTGGGGAGCCTCATGTAATAGTTCTATGGGCCACATTTGTCCTGCAGGTCAGAGGTTGAGCACCTCAGGACTAGATGACCTCTAGAGACCTGTAGAAATTCCCATGATTTTCTATGAGCTATACTGTTATATGCTCATACGCACATACACATGGAAACTCTGAGGCTGACACAAGAGTGCTTTTTCAGTTTAATAGATATCATTTGGGAAGGAGATTTAAGGTGTCTTTTTATACACACGCACATACACACATACTCACATGCACCTGCTCTTGTATTTCAGGCTCCAGCTTTGCTAGGTGAACTTTGGCCATCTGGAAGCAGAAAACTAACAAGTTAGCCAGCAGCTGTGGCACCAAGGGCATGTTGTTCCATTACCTACCCCAGGATTATCATGAGACAGGACCTTTCTAGGGACCTTGTGCTCCCCTGTATGGTTGCCCTGCCTCACTCACAGGGGCTTGAAAACCAGTGTAAGAAATGAATTCAGTATGCCTATCTAACCTCCTCTTGAAGACCCCCAGGGTAGGGGAGAGCACCACCTCCCTTGGGAGCCCGTTCCAGACCTTGGCCACTCGAACTGTGAAGAAGTTCTTCCTAATGTCTAGTCTAAATCTGCTCTCTGCTAGCTTGTGGCCATTATTTCTTGTAACCCCCAGGGGCGCCATGGTGAATAAAACCTCACCAATTCCCTTCTGTGCCCCTGTGATGAACTTATAGGCAGCCACAAGGTCGCCTCTCAACCTTCTCTTGCGGAGGCTGAAGAGGTCCAGGTGCCCCAGTCTCTTCTCATAGGGCTTGGTCTGCAGGCCCTTAACCATACGAGTGGCCCTTCTCTGGACCCTCTCCAGGTTATCTGCATCCCTCTTGAAGTGTGGCGCCCAGAATTGCACGCAGTACTCCAACTGCGGTCTGACCAGCACCCGATAGAGGGGAAGTATCACCTCTTTGGATCTATTCGTCATGCATCGATGCATGATAAAGTGCCATTGGCTTTTCTGATGGCTTTGTCACACTGCCGACTCATGTTCATCTTGGAGTCCACTAGGACTCCGAGATCCCTTTCCACTTCCGTGCCACCCAGCAGGTCATTTCCTAGGCAGTAGGTGTGCTGGACATTTTTCCTCCCTAGGTGCAGCACTTTGCATTTCTCCTTGCTGAACTGCATTCTGTTGTTTTCTGCCCATTTGTCCAACCTGTCCAGGTCTGCTTGCAGCTGTTCCCTGCCCTCCGGCGTGTCCACTTCTCCCCATAGCTTTGTGTCATCCACAAACTTGGACAGAGTACATTTCACTCCCTCGTCCAAGTCGCTGATGAAGACATTAAAGAGTATCGGTCCAAGGACCAAGCCCTGCGGGACCCCACTGCCCACACCCTTCCAGGTCAAAACCGACCCATCCACCACGACTCTCTGGGTGCGACCCTCTAGCCAATTCGCCACCCACCGGACTGTGTAGTCATTCAAGTCACAGCCACAGTTCTTTAGAGTCTTTTTCTCAGGCAGTAGAGGTGGATGAACTTGGAACAATGAGGAATCTTGCAGCATCCATCAACAATAGACCTCTTCGTTATTCCTACAGAATGAACTGCTTTCCAAGGAGAGACTGCCTCACAACTCAGAGCAACCAAACCAATGCTGCTCCAAAGTTCACCAATATGTCCAGCAGATGGCAGTAAAGGACATAAGTATGCAGACTTAAAATTATGCTTATTTGTATTTTGGTAATACCTCTATTGTATTAGATATGTCCTAATAAGGAATCTGAGAACTCCTGTGACAGACACTTCAACATTATATTTCCATAAATCCTTCCACATCAAGTGATGCATAAGCACTTTACAATATTTATCCATTGGTTTTGCACTGCCCATTTGAAAGGATGTCACGTGGAAAGCAAACTAAAGAACCCTATCCAGCAAGCTGCTAATGAAGGGAGAGAATATTTAGTTTTGAATCTCTTGAAGGTAGGAAGTATATTTTTTCCTGTGATTATACTGGGTAACTTCCCACTTTGATGCAGCTGTCTCTAGGGTGGACTGCAGCAGTCAATTCATAGTGCACTGCAATACTGCACAGCAATCTAGAACAGGGAGAGAGGAATGTTCAATGTGACTGAAAGCCCAACAGCTAAAGCATTCTCTTGGGTTTTCTGTTGGCTTCAAGATTAATTCCTGGGACTCAGGATTAGTTCACACCACAGAATAAGAAAGTGGGCTGTATTACCACTGCTGTAAATATGTCCTTGACTTGTACAATACTGTCGTTCATGCTACAGTAAAGACTCTCCAGTCTGACATAGTGATCAGGGTCTGCTAAGCATTTAGTTAAGCTGAAGAAAGGATTTTGCCCACTGTTAAAGGAGTTGGACACAAAAATTTTTTCCTCTGCAACGGTTATAAGCTTTGGGAGGCAAAAACAAGATGCTGAAGGAAGTTTCCACTTGTTCATCTACAACTGAAAATGATGGCACACTTGCCAGGAGAAGAGTGCTATTTAGTCTGTAATCATACTACTGTTGCCAGTGATATTGTCAGATTTCATCAGCTAAGTGGGCATCTTGTTTTATTAGTACATGGGTCAGCTTTAAAGCCTGGCTGTAGAAAGTAGCAGAGTAGGATGGCTACTGCCAGCTATAAGGAAAGAGGGGAAGCAGACAGTGGTTCCAACATGAATTCAGGAGAACCCTTTGTTGAGGGGAAAGATAGCAAATGAGGAAGAGTAAAAATGTTGCCTGCTGACAATGCCTCTTGTTTGTTGACACTGCTCAGTACTTCATGGTCTGTTCACTGCTTCAAAGCATGGGATGCTATTTTATCTGATTTCCCTGAATAAGGTCTGGAAATCATCCTTTTGTCCATTCTTGTCCCATCTAAGTTATAGCACAGAAGCTGCAAGTTACAATCCAAGTTGTAACCAAGGAAACATAAAGATGTAGGGGCCTGTATAAGGGACCGGGAGCCAGGATGCCCTGAGGTGTAATCTAGCCAATCTTGCTTCCGAGGCTGATGTAGATCAAGTCACTTCTCCCTAGGATTCAGTGTTTCCAGCACTGAAAAGGGTATAATTGCACCAACCTAACTTGCAGAGGGATGGGAGAGAAAATTAAAACCTGCAATGTCCTGATGAGAGCAGTGGAGGCCAGTGGCTAGTGTTAGGGTCTTGTTCTCATAAGGATCCTAACACTAACCTAGATTACAGTTCATTTCCTGTGTGTCTCACTGGCTTCCTGGAAGACCTTAAACAAGTCACTGTAATGCTCCATGGCTTGGTTTACTTCTCTGTGAAATAGTGTTGATGCTGCCGACCTCCTTGACCATCCTCTACTATGGATGTAAAGCTGTTGTTATTGCTGTTACTCATTGTAATTCCTGTGCTTTTTACTGTGCTGACTTAGCTCCTTAGAGAGCGGCCAGGCATATACTACTGCAACTGATGCACCCACTATTTCCTCCCCTTGTAATACAGAACATTGTCAACGGGTTAAGGACAAAATTATTGGAAAAAAAAATTCCTGTGGGTTAAGCAGAAGCCAGGGTCCATTCTGGCTCATTCCCATTCATTAATCATCTTCAGGAAGCTGCTGGCCTTTTAATTATATAAAACATCTTGACCTACTAGTTAAATCAGTGGCAGACAGCAGTGCCTTGTCTACATAAGGCCTCCCACAGCCAATACTATCAGTTTGAATGTCAGGGGCAGGGTTGGGAGAGAAACTCTTGTAGACAAGGTCACTGATTCACTGCTCTCTCGCTGTCTCTTCGTCACCCACTCCCATATCACAAATAAGATCTGGTTCTTAAAACCTTCCTGTTTTAATTGAAGCAACATTTAAAAACTAAATACACATGAGATTTTAATGGGATAATGATCAGTACGGGCAGCATCTCCATGAATTGGCGGTGCTGTATCTTAAGGGTAGCAAGGTGTTGCTCTGATAGTACATTGCTTCTTTCTGACTGGGAGAGTGGAGGCTGTGGATAAGATCACTAAGTTCTGCCTATCTGTGCTGGAATTGTTATGTGCAGTATCCAAGGCAGCCTTTCCATAAGACAGGGGTGTCAAATGTATGGCCTACAGGTCAGATCTGGCCCATGGAGTCATGTCACCTGGTCTGCATGGCTTGTGGGGCAAGTGAAGGCCAGGCCCACCACTGAAATTTCAGCATTGATCTCTGTCAGGAAGGTGTGTGGGCAATGGGGGATGAACAACAGGTTTGTTAACCCCCACAGCTCCCTGATGCCACTCACCCCACTGCCACATCTGGATCCAGCCTGCACGTTTTGGATCTGGTCAGGTGAGTTTGATGCCCCTGACATAAGAGAATATTAGAACTGGTAACAGCCAGTGGCCAAAGTGCAGCTCATATGCAACCTTGGAGATCAGAACCCATTTTGTGTTTGTGCAGTGTCCAGCACAATAGGCTTCTAGTTGGAGACTGGGATTCCTGGATGCTGTGGCAATACAAACAATAATAAAGTAATAAAAATCATAACCATAATAGGAATATTTATAAATAATTGAAAGAGACTGACTTGGTCAGGACTCCTGGGTTACCATATCTCTACTCAAAATGGATTTGTAAAGACTTTATTTCCCACCAGTGCAGTGTTCCCCTGCCTGGTTGTAGCAGGAGGCTGTGCGCTCCTGCTACTTTAGGAGAAGGCAGGCTGCCTGAAAAGCAGCTTGCAGGTGTGCCAGGGGGCAATTAGGAGTCACATGGCCTACAGGGACTGGGCTATCAGGATATAAGCCCAGAGCTGGAGCTGGGCAGGCAGGCTAGTCCTGAGAGCTGTGGAGAAAGGAGCTTTTGGGCAGCAGGGTTCCTGAGTAACATCTGAGCTGGGGTAAGTGACTCTGGTGGTTTGTGGAAGGGACTAAGGGGAGGTAAGGAGGTTCCCAGCTCGCCCAGGGAGAGAGGGCCCAGAGAGAAAGCAAAGGACCCAAAGATAGAGCGGGTAGGGCTAGGGTGCCCATAGGCCTCACAAGCATAGGAGTGAGGTCAGGGTTTAGGAAGAGCTGAAGGCCAAGAAGGGCCATAGCTGAAGACTGGTAAGACTGGAGACCTCATGGGTCTTAACTAGAGTAGGAGTAGGCCCAGAGTCTAAGGAGAAAGACTGAAGCTGCAGCCAGAGACCAAGGGGGCCAGAGTGCCCAAAGCCCAGAGAGGGGCTGGTGCAAGAATGGACAGAGCCAGAAGCCTGTAGCCCATAGGGGTGGCTATGATTTGATTAAGATGTGACATCTGTGAGGCATGGGCGTGGGTGTTGGGGAGGATGGAGCCCACGTAATTGGCCCTTAAATTGAAGAGTGGAGACACCTGAGCTTGGGAGTGTGAGATCAGGCTTGGGAAGCCCTGGGGCAGCCTCCCCTTTTCTTAAAGATAAATACATCAAGGTGTGGCAGGTGAGGGGAAGGGAAGATTGCTCAAAAGACAGTGAAGTTGGCAAGGGCTGAGGGGGCTCCAGGGGCATCATGGAGAGGGATCCTGTTACACTGGTATGTAGATGAAATGGGAACTTAATTCATTGTTTCAGTTGAAGATTTTTTGCTAATACTGCCTCCTGTCTCTTTCATCCTAAACAGGGCCTATTTTGCTGGACACTGGATAAATGTGTGATGAGAGACAGGCCCTGCCTCGAAGAACTTACTGTCTAAAGAGGGAAAGGGTAGGAGGCATTGTAAAGGTAAGAGCTTTTAGGCCAGGGCCCTATCTATGAGAATACCCCATCACCCACGAAGTGAACACACAGAATCATTGTTCTACTCTTGCACATGACAATATGCATGGAAATCCAACTGTGCCAGCATGCAGAAATATAGGACATCTTTAACCATGCTCTGGAGTGGGGGTGGGTTAATTAAAGTGGCTCTGAGAGCAGCTCTAACTAAAGCACCTGCAGCGTCACGTGTATTCAGCATCCCACTCTTCAAAATGGTGGCAGGGATGCTTTAACTAAAGCTCGTTACATGAGATTTAGTTAAAGCACCCCTACCACCACTTTGAAGCACAGAGATGCTGAATACAAGTGATGTAGAGACTGCTGGAGCATGCTAATTAATACACTTCAGTAAGCTTGACTAATATAGTCTGCTCCAGCATGTGCTAATTAGCACACACCAGAGCAGACATCTGGCATGTCTATAGGTGCCCATAGACCCCCTCCCTTTCAGCCTCTACATACTGCTGTAGGTTTTTGGTGTGTGCGTAGGGTGGGGTTCTTCCCTGAATTAAAAGTTCTACAATAATTTGAACCTCCATTTCCTGGTACCTTGGGGACACCTGGATGTGCGGGCACTTTGACACAAAACTGAAACTAAACTCTCCCAGGATTACATTTCACTCTTATGGTACTAAAGGTACTTGCAGAAAGGAGCCCAATGCAGCCTAGAAAAAAAAGGCAACAGAGGCAGTTAATAGGATGGGGCTCAAGTTGCCATGTGATGATAGATGAGACAAACCTGGGTTGTTTAGGATGGAAACAGGAAGTGCTGGAAGGAGTGTGACGGTGCTATGCAAGCTGAGCAGGAGGATGAAAGCTGATCCATCCCACCCTTTCTATGCCATTCCCAAATACAAAAACTAAGGGATTGATGTGAAAGTTATAAATGACCAGCCAGTTTAGAGGCGATAAAAGGAAACGAGGTGTCCTGTAGCATGTAACCACCATGGGACTTCATGGCCTCTCTGGACCATGGAGCCAATGTATGTGGGTGTTGGGTTTTTTTTTTAAGTAATATTTCTTTCTATAGCTAATAATAACATTTGAAGCCATGATGGTGACAACCACAGCTCCTGAGGCTGGGCATCCACAGTCCAGGATCTCTCACAACTTCTCCCTGTCCTGTACAACATTGCGCAGTGGGTTGGAATGGCGCACTATGTTGGGTACCCTCAATATCCCCGATGGAGGCAGAGTATTCCAGATTAAGCAGGTGATAAGATGCATTCTGGTAGCTTGGATTTCCTGATATGCCCTCCTCTCAGTCCTTCATCTCTCGAAACAACTGTAAACACTTGCTTTGTTGTCCCAATTCCTTCCCCAGATTCACAGGAAGTCCTGAAGGACTGCTTCATGAGATGGACTGGTAACTCATCCTCATTCTGGAGGGTGGCTAGTCACACAAATCAACCCAGGCTGGATAGGGTAAGGGGTCCTTTGCCTCTCTCTAAGCTTCACTCACATACAGAACCTCGGCAAACTATAGCTGGATCTCAGGGCTGGCTTGGATTAGTGCCACTTTTACTCTCACCCCTTCAACCACATGCAGAGTCACCTGCCCGTACTCATTTTAGAAATGGGCCTGGACCATCCACATCTGACCTTCCTCAGTCCGGGAAATTAAGCTCCAGTTTGATTTGGCCTATTATGGAGTTGGGTACCACTGTAATATACAGGTCTGAATTGCTACTCCCCCACTGCTCACAGGGACTTGATTCTGGAATTTGCTTCAAGCCCAATCAAGCAGCTCACACAGCATAAGAATCCCCTAGCCAAAATGCTGAGGTAGGACCTTTTGTTTAGGCAAGAAGTAACCCCTCCTTGGCCCATCCTAGCCCCTGAAAGGCACAGGAGATGCCTTGAATGTCCAGAAATCCTAGGTTCGGAGATTAACACCCTGCTCATGAGCTATGCCTGTGTGGTGCAGCATGATCTGGACCATGAAGCAGCACTGGAAACCTTGCCTTGCCATACAATGTTCCTGCCCCCTGTCCTAGAAGACAGAGCCCCTGTTGGATCCACTACCCCCATCCCTGGCCTTCCCTACCCCCAGGCAGACTGCATTAGGCTCTATGGTGCACCCCCTGTACCATGGACAGGTACCAGCTCTCCAGTGTCTGTGACTGTTCAGAACAAGAAGAGTTTGGGGCTTTCATCCCAGCCTCATAGTGGAGGTGGCATTACCATAAGCCAGCTCCCAGTTCCCAGAAACCTTGCCTCCTACTCCGCTGCGAAGCCTGAGACAGCCTGAAAAACTGGTTTTTGTGCTGCAGCCAGCACTGCTGTGCCGTTGCTATGTTTTGCCATGGGTAAGCAAGGCCCATTTCTCATTTCGGGCAGTGACGTGAGCTGTGTAAATCTGGAACTGGTTAACATGGGCCACAGCATTCCAGGGAGAGCTTCTCCTCTGAGTTCCTGTTTGGCTGAGCAGCATGCACACTAGCCAGCTTCTCGCATTCCTCTCCCAGCACCCAGCTAGCAGGGCTGCAAGAAAGCCAGCAGAAGAAAGCACAGCAGTTGGTTCAAACTGCAGAGGGTTCCCCATGTCATGGAGAATGGTTGGGTCAGATATGGGGGGTCCAAAGGGCCATGCTTGGATCTGATTCAGAACCGTCCCTCTGTCTCCAGGGAAGGAGAATGTTTTCTAAGAGACAAAGCGGAAGACTGAGGCTTCACCCATTTTCATTTCTTTGTGGGCAAATCAACTAAAACCTTGGTTGGGTCTTGGCATCCTCCTCTTCCAAGTGGGAACAGCAATCATGGCCTCTTTCACAGGAGGCCTGGAGGACCAACTGAGGAATATAGCATGTGCTGAGATCTGCAGATGGAAGGTGTACTGGACTGTGAAGGAGTGCAGCCTTTGGTCTTAAGAAGCCAGTAATAAATAAAAAGGGCTGGCCTACATTGTAACACAAATCTCATGAACCTCTTCTGTAGCAGAAGCATGCAATGCTCAGGCCTGTATGGTAAAAGCTTTGGTCTTTTCCATCTTCTTCCTTGGGAGTGGAGGCTCCACAGAAATGGAAGGCACAACCTAGTGGAAAGAATCATTAATGTCAGGATCATTAGTAAATCTCTGCATATTGCCCTGCTCCTGGTGAACCAGCCCAGCACCAGCTTCCTGAGATATGGAGACTAAGGCATGGGGGCAGGAGGGTTTTTCAAGGGCTCACTTCACACTGCCACTGTATTAAGAGCTTTGTTCTTTTTCCACCCCCTTTTGCCAGCTCCTTCTTTATAAGGAGAAATGTAGGGGCTGCTGCTGCTGCTGACCAAAGTCTTGCTGGGATTGCACAAACGCTAAGCTCTGTTGTGTTTGTGGCTGGTTTTCGCCAACGTTACTAGGGTACCAGGAGTGACTAATTCTCTCCGAACTTTCAGTTTCAGCCTCAAGCACTATATTTCTAAAGAACCTGGGATCTGGGGTAGAACTTGCAGACAGCTGGGAGCCGCATCAATCTGCGGCATGCACACATAGATTGCTCTAATATTCTGCAGTGCTTTCTTGCACTTTTAGGATTTTCTGCAGGGTTCACCCTGCCACTTGCTGAGGCCACTTTGGGACTCAAAAAGGAGATCTGGAAAGAGGCATTCACCTGCCTGCTCCTCTCATTGTGGCTTTAAAATAACAACAGGAATGCTGTAACAGAAAAATGATGAGCATCCTCATGCGGTCTGTTTTAAGAAGTATAATAGAGAGCTGATTGCTTCCAGAAGGAAGATGATAATCCTTTTATATAACAGCTTATATTTTCAAATCACTCCTTGGACACTAACTCTTTAATCCACAATCACTGAATAAGAAATGCAAGATGTACACCTGCCCAGTGGGATTGGTACACCTGCCTTCTGTGTCTGGGGAACATGGAATTTATCTGCATTTTAGGTCAATGAACCCATAACATCCACTTTTCTGCTTTCCTATGACCTGAAGGGTGCAGAAAAGTCTTGATGATACCAGCATGCCTCTTTGCTGTCCTATGCACTTGGAATACCCGGAGAGGCTGGGGCTCAAACACATTGGAAAAGTACAGCAAGTGCAAGAGGTCACCAGACTAATGCTTTTGGGAGGAGTTTGCTTCCCCATCTCATGTGAAAAGAAATGTACAGCTGGAAGTCTGCCATGGAAATGGGTTTCAATAATAGCCGGAGCTCCCTGAGGGACTCTCCTGGAGACCGACTCATGTGATGGATGGGGGGGGCGAGGAGGGAGGAGAGGGGTGACGTGCCAGATCCTTGCTCAGTTATGAATGGAATGTCTCTAGCTCCCTTCAGGAACTCTGTGTTCCTTCCTGAGATATTAACGTCACCAGCTCCCTGCAAGGAGCACAGGCAGGAAAGCTCGCACTGCCCTTCTGGTTCCCACCCTCCTTTGCGCTAGATCCTGTTTTCTTGACCCCACATAAACAATTCCTCCTTTCAGAAGCAGGAGATGAGGGAAATGAATGGAACAATGGCAACAGGTTGCCCAGTCTAGGCTGATTACCAGCTAAAGCGATTAGCTCCCAAGCCCAGCTGCTCTCGCAGTCCAAGCGGCAACAAGGACAAGCTGGTTCTCAGGAGAGGCAATTGCACTGGGGCATAAATCCTGCAGGTCTTGTCAGTGAAGGGTCTTTTCCTTTTGCTTGAACATCTGGTGGTATGGGGAAACCACCAACACTAATGGGTTTGTATGATCAACCACTGAAGACCAATGTCTCTGTCACCTGCTACTGTGGCATAGCAAACTCTTTCTAGTGTAGGCAAGGCCCTAGGTCAGGGGTTGTCAACCAGGGGTATGTGTACCCCTGGGGTACTTGGAAAGGGGCTAGCGGGTACACGTGGGCATGCAGGGATGGAGCGCCACCACCCTGTGCTGCCGCCTCCCAGAAGCAGGGCTTGGGGGGAGGGGGCTGAGGGTAGTGGCGCCCCTCTGTGGGCTGCACAGGCACTGCCCAGACGAAGGGGGCTGGAGCTTGCACGCAGCCATCGCCATCCAGCACCCTGAGCTGCTGTGTGCAAGCCCTCTTCACCCCCCACCCCTGCACCTCGCCAGAAGTGTACCTAGAAAGGGTACACTCCTTAAAAAAGGTTGAAAACTCCTGCCCTAGGTAAATAGCTCCTGTCCCTTTATTTGACAGCTGAATCCAGCTTCTGCCAATTCATCCCAGTTACTCTGTAAATCACAGTGTTTCATTCTTCTCTATGAAGGCCATACTTTACCCATTAGGGGAGGAGCCCCGGTGCACAGTTCTGCACTGTTATCGTTTCATTCATTATAGTGGAAGCCAGACCAGACAGGGCCCCACTTGTTCAGACACTGAACAAACAACAGGGGCTCCTGCCCCAAAGAACAAGTCCAGGTGCCACTATGCACTTGTAGCACCACTGGGCAGAAGGAATGGTGCTCTGCGCCCACAGCTGTGAGCCCTCCAAAAACATCATAGATGACAAACTAAACAGACAATGGTTTCATAGAGGAATAATGTCTAGAGCGAAGACTACTGCTGGGTACTTGGAATGAGTCACAGTAAGACCCTCATAAGCTGAGGGAGCTGGTTTTCTTAAGAGATCTACAAACACAAGTAATCCAAAGAGCTGGAAGTCTGTCCACTGCAGCTGTGTCTCTTGCCCCTGTAGGGACTCTTCCAGTGCAGCTGTCCTCTCCATTGCCCCCAGTGCAACCACCCATGTTGTGGGCACTGTCTCACTGAAGCCACACTCTTCTCTGGTCTCTCCATCGCTCCTGCTCCCTGCACTGGCAGTGCATCCTGTGGGCACTCCCTCATGCAGAAGCTTCTGCTGATTGGTTAGCAAACTTAGTGGGTAGGACAGCAATAGGCTTTTTATAGAGCACAAGGCTCTGGACATTACTGACAGGCCCCTGTGTCCTGGGCCCTGTTTGACTGCACAGCAAGAGGTAGCAGCGGCTCACACAGCTTGGGAAGAGGATAAACATACCGCAGCGTCCACCAGGCAACAGGGCAAACAGTGGAGCATGTCTGTAAACAGAACCATGGCCCCATCATTCCTGACAAGTGACTGTACAGATGGCAATGGCTGCGCTATGGAGGCAGAGCAGGCTGAGCCGTCCAGGTTGCTCTTCCTGCACACCCGTCCCTGGCTGGAAGGACCAAGCCAAGCATTTCACATGCAAACCATCCACCCCCTACAAGGAGTGTCTTTGGGGAGGGGGCCCAAAGTTGTGTGCACAGCTATCATCAGCCAGCATGGCTTCAAGGGTGGGGGGGAAAGGGAGGGCAGAATGAGGACTGGAACTACACGTGGGGGCTGCAGGCCAGCCTGCAATACATCACAGGAGATGTGTGACGGTGCAGGTCTGGAGGAGAGAGAATCTTGGACTACAGGGCACTGGCAACTTTGGGGGAGATGGGGCACAGAATGGAAATAACTGTCCATAGATAATGCAGTTATAAGATGGGCCTGGTTCTCCTCTCCCTTATTCCACGTGAAGTCGTTTACCTGGGCACAATGGTACAGCCAACTTAGGGTCCACTGCTGACCTTGTGGTGTCACAGGAAATCAGGGAATCAGGATTAATAGAATCTAAGGGCCAGAAAGCCTTTTAGGGGAGTGATATGATCATTCAGAAGGAGGGAAAACAAAGATGAGGTCAATTAAAAAAGCAACAGTGGTGGACTTTCTCCCTTCCATGGACATAGGCAGAAGTTGGCATGGAATTCAGAAACTCAGATGCAAAGAGACGGTCAGCTTGTTAAAACTGCAAGAGGGGATGAGAGGGGAAATGGCTCTTTGGGAGTCAGTCTGGCTGTCAGTTTTACTGATTCTCATCTGTGTGTGCACAAGCACCTCAGTGCCTATGAAAAGGTACTGTAAGATGGAAACTCTAAGGGTATGTCCACCCTGCAGTATAATGTAGCAGTACCCAAACAGGTTTTAAATTAGTTAGCTGGGATACTAGCACCAGTTTTGGCACAGCAGCATAGAGTTCAACACAGGCTAATTCATCTTAATTGACTATGGATGCAGCATAGACATTTCCAGGCAAGTACAAGCTCTCCAGGGAGATACTGACCCTCAATAACCATATAGTCTTTCACATTGCCAATGCAAGTGGATATGGGCTAGGGGGAACATGCAACAAGGAGCTAAAGTTCAGTGGGATTTAACAGTCCAAAAGAAACGTTCTGATCAGGAATTGCATCCTCAGCCACTGACCCATCTTCAGCTTCCTGCAAACGTGCCCCAGGCTTTGATCCTGAGCAACAGCTTGATGTTACTGAGCTTCTGAGAAATAAGAATAACCTGTCAGCTGAGATCAATGGCCTCTTCCCTGCCATTCAGAAATCAATCATTTCCCTATTAAAGTTGAACATAAGCCTAGGAGCAAGGAATCCCCATGTTCTAATCCTTCTTTGACTTCCTCTTTGGACTTGGGCAAGTCATAACCTCTCTGGAGTCAGTTTCCATGTATGTGAAATGGGGGCAGTACTTCCCTAGATCACTGGGACTGTAAGGAAAGATTGTCTATACATCGCTAAGTATAGGACACTCATATCTTCATTCCAGCTGTAGCCCTGCATTCCACTCTCTTGCTCCCCTAAAGGTCATTCATTTGAATGGCTTCACCAAGCTCTGCTATCTCCATTGCTAAGTCCCCTTCTCCAGCCATCACCTGGTCTCATGCAACTGCAGCTATCAGCTGACCACCACAGCACCCTAGCACTCAGTCCTTCTGTGACATCCAGTCCATCAGCACTGACGACTTTTTGTCTATCCTACGCCCTCTGCTCCTCTTCTCCCATTATTGTGATTGTTGATTTTCTCCATTCTTCACCTCACCTCACCATTGGCTTTCACACCCTTCCCTTCCAACACAAGGTTCACCTGCTAACCTCCAGCCCAAGTTCATGTACAGCATCTCCTCCTCCTGCTCCTGTTCCTGTGCAGTGGAATGTCTGTGGCAGAAATCCTACGGTCAGGCTGGCTTCCTCCACTACAAATTCTGTATCTCCTTCAGTTCCGCCCTCTCCTAATTGTACAATTCTATTTCCCTATCTTAACTGAACCCCACTCCTGCAATCCAAATGTCTGACTCGCACCTCAAGCCCTTTCTACACCTTCCTGTCGCCACTTCTCCCTCTACACAGGATCTCACGGACTTTTTCCAAGAGGAAGCTGATAAAAATAAGGATGACCTTCCTCCACCCCTCAACTAGCCTTCCTCTGCCCTCCCCGAAACCCCCTCTCCTCTTGCTCTCATCACAAACAGACGCTTCTCTTCTGTTCTCCCCGTCTAACTTTTCCACGTTCCCCAGTGACACTATCCCATCTCCTGAACCTCTGTAGCACCCACTCTCATTCCTTCCCTTACTCTTCTCCTAGACCTCTCACTCTCCTTCTCTTCACAACACAAACATGCTTTGGTCTCATCTTACAAACCCCAGCTTCAAGCCTACTTGCCCCATCCTTCTTCACATATCTTTGTCAGGAATCCTACAAAAATTCGATAGCTAATCACTTCCTTCGTGCCTGTTTCTCTCTACTCCCCCAATTTTTGAACCATCGGATGTCCCTAGCCTTATATATAGATTGCAAGTTGAACACAAATGATAATAATAAGTTATTGTTGTCATTAGATCATTAAGTCTGGAAACAAGACACTACAGAATTTTCCCACCCCTTGCAGTTACTTCCCTAATGGGTTCCAGCACAGCACTATTTTCAGGAAAACTTTATGGATTGGATTTTCAAAAGCATGATTGATTGCTTTTGATTATTGATCTAGTAGTTGCCACTGAAGGAAATGGCAAAACTCTCACTGACTTCAATGGGAACAAATATTCAAGTCAGTAGTGAGTTGTTTAAAAAATTCCACCTTGAAAATTCATTGCATATTCCATTAGACAAGAACTGGTGGATTTGTGCTCTGCCCGTACAGCATACTCTGCTTTTCACCAAGGGTAACAATATTTCACCCTTCTATTGCTCTTTACAGAAGTGTCTCAAAGTAATCTTATGCTCATGAACTAATTAACCCCCAGAACATGAGCATAGTGGCAGTATTATTTTCATTCTATAGAGAAGTAAGCTGAGGCATGGAGAGGGAAATGATTTACAAAAGTAAAACACAATTATTAGAAAAATCCAGAGGTCTTAGCTCCCAGTCATCTACTCTCCATTAGACCATGCTTCTTTCTACAGCTACTTCCTACTTTCTACAAAAAAATGATATACTCTCTCTCCCACCTTCTATAATTTACCCTGGATGCCTTTCTAAAAAGCCTGCTCTCATTCAGTCAGAAGCATGGTTTGTATTATGCAAAATGTCAGACTGGATAATCAAAATAGTCTCTTCTGGCGTTAAAAATCTGTGCGTCTTTACAGCCGCTGCCATTAGCAACAAGGAAAAGTCAGCTAGCTCAAGACCGGCAAACTGAGTTTGATAGTCTCCTACAAACAGAGCAAATTCCCTTTCTAATTCTATTATTCACTCCTTTATTGTGTGGTTTGGTGTTAGTTGGAAGGGAAGTATCGCAGTTAGTTGTTAGCTGGAAGGGAGGCAGTTCTTTATAAGCAGGCAGTATTAAATCAGGCCTGATCAGAAATTACTAAGTGGAAAATTTTCTTCCAGTCTCAGAAGACCACACTCTTCTCCAAAACAGCATCTCACAGGAAAACCTGTCACCTGTCTTGTTTTAGGACAGAATTTTTGGACACAACAAGTATTTCAACTTAGAGAAAAACCCTCCTAGGTTAGGCATGGGGGACCTTTCCTACCTGGACCGGTCTCAGTCTTAGGGTCTTATGGGTGTGTGCTTCAGGCACCGAATTAGTGAGCAATATTATAAGTGTTGAGTGGCTCCTGTAGTAGATTTGAAGACTATTATCCTGAAAATATTATTTAAGTCCTTAGAAACAAGAATGGTGGATTCTTGGACACTTTCAAGAAACAACATACTGTATTCAGATTATTTAATTTAAAAACTCTGGCAGCCTGTTAATCAGTGCTGAGAAAATGCTAAAAACTTCAGAGCCACACTCCCAAATGCAGGCATGTTGATTGCATTGGCAAAACCCACAGCTGCCTGGAAAAAATGGGGGGGTCTCACTGCTGTACAAGTCACACGTGTAACTTATACTTGCAGTGTAGGTTGCTACATTTACCAGTTAGGCCCTCAGTGGACAGTTGCCTGGAAATCTGGCCTGTCCCCTTTGGGAGCAGAAGCAGAACAGAAAACTACCTTATTTTGTGAATGTTCTGTACCTACTGCACTGGAGCCCTCATCTCACCTGGGGCCTCTCAACACTACCTGAATTGCAAACAATAAATACATAGCCACCATTTATTCATAATTTTAGGTATCTCCCCAACGTCATGGTAAGGGAACAACATTTTGCTGCTTTTGAGAGCCAGTTGGTTTGGAGTGAGAGGTGGGTGCAGAAAGGGGGATGCCAGCTGGCAACATGGCAGCTCTGAATTTATATTCCTTGTTCATCATGGTTTTGCCCTTGTTAAATGTTTGCCCTCATGTTCTGTTTCAAACAAATGCACCTCCCTCCAGTGCCCTCAGAAAGCATCAGTCTGTAAAATGAAACCTGGCCTTATTAATTCCTGATAAGTGAGAGTATAGTTGGCAATGACAATTTAATGACAGCAGAGAACACCAACCTTCCCATGTTACTAATCTGTTAACTCTTCTTTCCTCTTTTTGTGCCTCTTCTCTTCCCTTATCCGGGTGGATTTTCTCTGAAGCTGATGTGAAACCAAAAACCAGGCGTTTCACATGAAAAATATCCACATCCTCCAGGAAGATTATTTTGGGCCAGGAATTGAATGAACTAAACTTGGGATCTAGCCCAGGCCTATTAAAAATAGTTCAGCATGTAGCCCTGGGTGCCATGTGCCATTCTGCCATCTGTGTGGACAGACACATGGGCTTACCAATGAGCAAGCTTGCCGCAAAGTTAATGCCATAAATGACCAAAGTGCTTCCAGTTGCACCAATTGGCAGCTGGCACATGGAGGAGAGGTGGGGACCACTGAGCTGTGTCATGATTACATCCCAGCTAATGTCCTATTTCTCTTCTCCTTTCTCTTCCATAGTCCTCTCCCTCTCCCTCCTCCAACAAGCTCATATTGCATTTCACATTCCAAGAGCTTATGGAATGCATTAGCACCAGATAAAAGTACAACACGCCCTAATGTAGGCCCCTGACGTCAACCATCCCTGGAGTTTGGAGGGGAAGCTGTAAACAGAGGAATGAAAGGAGGTTATGAAAGACCATCTTTTTTTGGCTTCCATGTACAAGTCTCAAAAAACTAAGAAGAAGAAAGAGGAAGTGCTGAAAGTTGGGATTAACTGTGCAGAGGTGTCCACTGACTCTCAGAGAGAGGAATCTATCCAAAGAGAGAGAAAACAGCAGGAGACCAAGACTGAAAGCAGGTTTTATTTTTGGAGACTGCTTCCTCCCTCACCCCAGGCCACTCCTGATCCATAGGAAGGGGTGGAAACTAGTGTTTGATGTGCTATACAATATGCTACACAGCTGGGTTTTTCAGAGGCTCCTGGGGGCAATAAAAATGTCTGAGAACTACGTTTATGTAATTAGGATTTTGAGCAGATTACAGCAGGAAACAGCTTCAGGTTGACTGTGCTGTAGCTTTTTACCAGGCACAACTATGCTGGCCTGTCTATACATAGTGGGATTTCTAATGAGCCTCTTGGGAAGACCCCAGCACTTCTCCTGGCCTGTGCTGCTGCTGAAGCCCATGGATACTCTTATACGTGTCGCCTCCTCTTGCTGTACAAAACACTTTGAGATATCTTCTCAAACAAAGACTCAGGAGATAGAGAACTGGCTAAGTCCATTATAAGGACACAGTTGAGTAATGCCATTTACATTGAAAAAAAACTTGACTGGGACCCACTAACATTGAAACTCTGAGATAGATAGGAACTCTGTGTATGTGGACATAGATTATGTCTGCACTCAACCATATTACAACACAACAGCACTTCTGATTTTCAGTTTGAACCAATTCAACAACAACAAAACAACCTGGATTTAAAAAATGGAGTTTATCAATAACTATCAGGAAAAACCCCAGAAATTGTTATTCAGTTTGTATTGACTTCACCCTCTTATGACTATAATTTGTTTATATTGGCTTGTATCTAACATTAATTCAAGCTAGGTACTTTAAATTCTCCCCAAGTGGATTTCTATTCCATGTGCTATAGACAAGGAGAATTATACGTGTGTGGGTTTTTAAACCAGACTCTATTACAAACTGTGGACATAATTTGTTAAAGAGCTCCATAGTGCAAAGCCCCAGACAACTATGTCCACGATTATCAGGATTTTGCTGTGGAAGAAGACAAAGGAAAGCAGAAAGTACTAATGTGCAAGTACTATAGAGCTACAATACATACTATCAGGACAAAAAACGTTTACTAGATGTTTGCAGATGCTCAGCAAACCCATATAAAACCCAGCATCAAACCAGGCACATCTAGTGTTGCAACCCAGTTGTCAAGTACTGACTCTGTGACAAGGCTTAAAAGCAAACTGAGGAAGAAATGCATTTTAGCAAATACCCAGAAAAAAATCTTCTTGCTACAACTTATGAAAAGCAGAAGTCCTGAAAAAGCCTGATTTATACACATTTACAGAGGACTTGAAGATTTGCCAAAAAATGAACAAACATCTTGTTACACAACAGCTAAACTAGTGATTCTCAACCAGGGTGCCATGGCAGCCTGGGGTGCCTTGAGAGTTTTTCAAGGGCAGTGCCACACTGTGATTTGTTAGGTTTACAAACATAATTCACAAGATAAACCCTGAGTTTTCACATAGGACTCTACAGTGTTAAAAACATTCTGACCTGTTGTGGCCTTTCTGAGTTTTTCACAACAGAAATTTTTTTCTATTATTTTTCTGTAGTCAAAAAAAGAGTGAAAACTAAGAGCTGGCATTTTCTGAGGGGTGCCTTGAACTTACGGAGGACTACCTCAAGTCTATTAAGGGGTGCCTCGAGTCTAAAAAGTTTGAAAGCCACTGAACTAAACATTACAGTACAGATGGGACCTAATTATGGTTCTAGAACAAGGTCAAAGTCCTGGACAGTCCAAAGCTTTAGGATTACAGGGAAGATTGAGCCCTTTCTATACTATAACATTTAACTAAGTTCTTACCAGGTTAGAAAAAAATGATACCATATTTTTTTGTGTGGTTATAGAACCTGTGTTTTTAGATGTCAGATGCCAGGGACCACATCAACATGTAATCATCCTGTGGGAAAAGAATCTTTCTGTATGGCCTTTCCAATGGCCTCTGCATTGTCCAGGTCATATGATATTGGAAAGGAGTTGGCTAGTGGGGCTAGCCACTCACGCAGTGCAGACAGGTCCAGATCAGCATGGCAAACGGGATTAGATTAAAACCAGGGCTTTAGGAGAGGTAGCAGAGAGGAAGAGCATCAAGTAAGTGATGACCCAGCCTATCTGCCTCTGGCTGGCATCTCCTGGTGTTTGTTGGTTGAGGAAGGTCCGTGATTTAGGAATGAGAAGAGTATGAGGCCATGTAGGAGTGCACTCCATCCTTAATGATCTCTTAAGATCCCCTATCAGAGCCCTCAAGAGTCCTTCTGAACTCCCAGATTATCCTCTCCATTTCCCTAGTGGATTACTAAAATCCCTTCTGCACTCATACTCTCTATGGCTATACTGGTTCCTTGACGATCTCTTTATTTTACCCTGGGATACATCCCACACCCTTGAGACTCTGGATTCCCACAGAACTGTCTATACAGGATAAATGAGTTGGTCTAATAAAAGATATTGGATTTACCCAAAGAACCTTGATTGCCATTAGCAGGAGCTGGAATTTACCTGTGGGCTGCAACACATGTCTCATCTCACCCACTCATCCAAATGTGAGCAGCGTCAAGAGGGAAAGCCCAGTACTACTCAGTTCTCTGTCTAGCAGGAAATGCATGCAAATCTAAAATCTTGAGACAGCCATTCAGGAAACTCCCCATTTCATAGGGAGCTAATTCAGCAAGCTTCACAGGGATCTCAGACTAACCTCAGTCCCTCACACATGCAACAGACAGAGTTTGGGAAAGTGTGTAAGCCTGGCCTAGAGATCACCCAAAATGGGGCACAGACACAGAAGGAGCAAAAGTCTCACTAACCTCCTGTGAATATCTTCATCTCTATCCTGTCATGTCACACTTGCCAACTGGGCAGCTCTTGGAATGGATCCTGACCCACAGAACAGGTTCATCCTTGGAGGCAACAGGGCAGGCTTCTTTTTTTCCTTAAGATGAAAGAAAGCAAAGGCTCCTTCATTGCTTTGTTTTTAGTAAATAGTTTTATGAGGAAGGCACCTTCACAGTGCAAGCACTAAAGCTGTTAATTCAGGGCCTGCCTATGGGCCTTGGCTCCAAAACTACCCATTATACAAAGGTCTGTATTCCTGTGCTTCTAAGATGGACTTTACCCCACAGAGAAAACCATCTTTAACCCAGGGGTTAGTAACATTTTTGGGCAGAGTGACAAAAACACCCACAACCTGGACTTTGAAGGTGTTGGCATACCAGGAGCAGATGGCGGGGGAGCCACAAGGGGCCTGATCCTTATTATGGCAGCACAGCCCTGGACCCTTTCCTGCCACCCACCCCGAGGCATGCATTCCAAGCAAAATCTTTTGTATGCTATGCTTTGATACCTGTGCTGGGGGTTGCCTACCCCTCCTTTAACCTCTGTTGTTCCGCATACTCTGGGACTCCAGACAGACTCTTGCTGTTGTTTCTTGACACGTAAATGAGTATTGTCCCAAACCTCACCCTTTCTTCCACTATGTCCTTAATTTTATAAAACAAAGGTCTGGAATGGAGTTGCACTCCATATTGAGCCTTAGGTGGTATAACCTAGCATCTACTGAACTCCTAGCAGGAGTGCCAATTGGTAACAGCTGAGGTTTTGGCTTACGTGCCTCTGGCCTGAGGTCCCCCATGAACTGCCAGGTCTTTAGGACTTTTTCCCTTAGGACTGAATGTCCTTGATCCTGTTCTTGTGAATCAGTCTTTCAGCCTTTCATGCTCCAAATTTTAATTAACAAGAACCACCTGGTCCAGCTACCAGGCTGACTTTGCAAACAGCTCTGCATCTCTACAGTGTCCTGAAGCCCAACTTCAGTCACTGATTCATCAACACTGCAATAACTGTTTTGTCAGAAGTGTAACTAGGTGTGGGCAAGGAGGACACCAAGATAGAGGGGAGGAGGCCCAAGAATGGTGGCTGTCCTTATTGCTTGCCCAGCTGCCACCATTGCCATCCAGGGTAGATAAGCTTGTTATACCTCTGTCATGTTGAGGGGGTCTGGTTACCCCACAATCAAGTGAAAAAACAGTTTGATCGTGCAGGATAGATGGGACTAAACTGTATTTTAACCATATCCCTAACCTAGAGGGTTAGCTATAGCTTACTATATAGCTTGCTATTGCTATAGCTGTATAGATTTTAGTGGTCTGAAAACACAAAAAAATTGATTTAGTCCCAACTACACCATAACATCAAGCCATGTTTTAACCATGTTGAGGACAGCTCTCTTGTAATCAACTGATCCATCATGAGAGTTGTCACAAGCTCAATGGAATGGTAAGGAAATGTGTTTTAAACTAAGTGTATATGTGGCCACAGCCACATGAGCTTTTAACATGCTAGAACACAGCCCAGCAGATTACATCATTCTCATAGGACTACGTACAAAGAACCAGCCAAACTGGCTTTGCTTGGACTTTTTTAAACTCAATATAAAATGATTCGCAAACTCAGGCACCTACAGAAAAGACCTGCCCCACTCCTGAAGACAAACAGAGGATAGGACAGATGGTAACTGAAAGAACTAGATTTGCCTGATGTGTGATCATTATGTAATTTCCCTCTCCAGCAATTACCTGATGGCATAACAACTTGATGGCCTCTGCTGGGCTTGTCCCAAGGACAGCTTATGTAGGATAGTCCCTGAACTAATTCACTCAGCAACTTTCAGAAGTGCTGATTGCAAAAGGAAGGCAGGAGCTTTGTGACAGAGGAATTACCCCACATGCATCTAATCCAGGGCTCTTCAAGTAGTTATCACATGACAGTTAGGTATGCTGCGTATGTTGTTTGTGCACTGTGTTATACGTTTTTGTGAGTATATGCAGATTTTTTGCAATGTGTGCAACTGAGCGTAGGCATTACATGCTAGGGGCATATGTTGGTTGTGAAATTGTGTGCTTTCTGTCATGCTGTTGGTGGTGTGCTGTGTTCTTGTTGTTATACATAACCTCTGCTTACATATACATTTGAGCACCATCCTTCCATTATTACATCCAGGTCCTGCATACGTTTCCCTATATCTTAGTAAGGCCCCCCCCCTGAAGTACAGACAATAGCCATTGTTTGGTTTTGGGGTAGGTGAGCGTGCTCCCCTGCTTGGCAACCAACAAAGCCTGGAGCCAGCTCCTGCAAACACTAAACATGCCTTTTATCACTGACAAATTAGTTTGTCAGCAACAGGAAGTGATGTTACTGCCTTCCTCACAAAAGGGAAACTCCTAGTGGTTTCCATGGGGACATAGGCAACTGTGTAATTACAACTTTATATAATCTTAAAGGCACACGCTTCAGTTTTATGCCTTCCTCACTATGGAGGTAAAGGCCCTAAGCCACTTCAGCGTGTAGCCACAGACTGTCAAGGTCAGTGGAAGGTGGCTGTCAAAGCTACAGA
>NW_005841977.1:334310-339655 GCF_000455745.1 Alligator sinensis | reverse complement strand
AAGAGTGTGTTGGACATCCTGAGCAAATGCCAATGCAAACCCTAAAGAACATATACCAGAGAGCAGAAGGGAAAAGACAAGCCTGAGCATTTAGAGTAAACACATATTTAAATCACCTAGGCTTCCTCCCCAGAAGACAAAATGTAGTTAGCCATGTTAACCCCCTGAAAATAACATTACGAATTATACAGATAAGATTGTCTTTCTCTGCCCTGTGTGTTTGCCCCAAGCCTCCATATCCTCTGTCTAACCACCTCTTCAGCTCAGCTTCCATCCATGCCTGCTCTTCAAACCGCCTCCCCTCATCTTTGCATGTGCCCTAGAGGTTTCCACCATTCCTTGTCTTTCTTTTTAACAAAGCTTCTCTCAAGTAAACCCCACTACATCCTCCTCCCTCTCCCCCCAAATTGTGGTGCTAAAATAACAGCTGCTAGCACTTTCCATTCTGTCTGCAAGTCATCCCTCTCTTTTCCCGTTCTTTTTGGACTCTAGACTCATGGTAGGCCTGTATACTTCTGTGTACCCAGGACCATAACTATTGGGGAAGGAGTGGGGCGAGATGCAGAAGTAGCAGTCCCCTATGCTGCTGGCCTGGCTGCCACCCCATTCACTGCCACTGCTCAGCATGCACAGCCACACAGCTATGCTCTGGCTGTAGCTGTAGACCACGTAGCACACTGGGATCCCAGCTTTGCTTGGGCCAGGGGTCCCGAGGAAGATTATAAACACAGAGTTATGTTTGCACCTGGCAGAGGGAGTTTGAATTAGCTGAAATTGGCTTGTTTTTAGGAAAGTGATTTTTGTTAAAGCAGCTCTCTATTTGTGCCCCTCTGTCAAGTGCCTGTTTAGGTTTATAAAAATGGGTTGCCGCTCAGGTACTGAGTTTCATTGTTTTAAGTAACACATAAACAAGCCTCCCCAGGTGACAGGAAGTGAAATTCTGTTTGAATTGTGATCAACAGGCAGGGTTTTTTATTATTATCATTAGTTCCGTGACTGGGGCTGCCAAGGTTGTTGTATGGAAAAATACAAGCTTTGCTCTGCAGGTATAAAGAGACTCATGTATTCAGAAGTAGCCTTACTCATATTAAAGGAAACACACTGCTGGGCATAAATCCATGGAACAACAATACCTGCCAAGAGAATGTCCGTGCAAAAAGAAAAGGGGGCTGGGAGTCCTCTAGGGTTTGCAGAGTGGGGGAAGATTATTTGATATCAGTCGAGTCTCACCTATGCAACGAATTTTAGGAGAAGAAGGGGCTCTTCAGTTCTTCCCTTTTGCTATTCTATTTGTGTCCCTTGGGATCAGGTTGTGGCTTGCTGACTGCCTATGTAGGATACTGATGACAGAGCTGATTCACCTGAGTTTCAGGCACAGCAGTGCATCATGTGAATGTTCAAGGACACCTTCTCCCAGGGGAGCAGCCCTAGATTTTTAACACCGCCATTAACACTTCAGGTGTCTCACAGGACTCTACACAGCAATACCCTGCATAGGGTCTGGCTTGGCAATGGTTGTGGGGGTAAACAGCAGCTTGTACTTCACAAAAGCACATATATAAACACTGGGCTCTAGAGCCATCTTCATAAATAAGTTACTTCATTTCAGGTGGACATTCAGGGTGAAACCCTACCCTCCTGTGCCTCTAGGACCACACAGTTATCCAAGAGTAGGATTTGATACACTGAATTTTGACACAGAGCCTGCCTTGCCTAAGCCCTTCCAGGTGGGTAAGTCACATTTGTAGCTGTGGCATTCTCTAGAACACAAGACTAGCATTGTAAGCAATATTAATAACCCCACATATGTAGGGATGGAGGTGAGGTCATGGTTGTACCCACCCTCTGCCAACAGCTTCAGCTGGCACATGGATAGTAAAACAATTATTGTCCCCAGCACATTTCCAACACCACCCAGTAGGTGCTAGCTGACCTCATACCACTTCATTGTCTATTATAGTCACATTTTACCTTGGGGAGGAGGCAGACATTTTGATTAGCTCCTCCTTTTCTGTGTTACACCATGCATAAAAGTAGAATACACTGTGGTCTTAGTTACCTCACTGTAAATTTTGAATATTCATGCAAAGCTTAGCTTTGAAGTAAAGTATAGTGAGGTCCTTACCTTTTCTCAACCCCATTTTTCCACTGGGTTGATGGAGATGAGTCAAAGTCGATATTTTTTTCAAAACCTGAAGCAAAAAGAATTTGGTGCCACGTGAGAAATAAGATGTTTGTTTTCAACACAGTGCAGTTTCTTTGTACTGATGTTGACATGCCAAGATTTGTTTACAATGTGTTGTGAATATGGCATCTTAACTGGGGTACCAGAGATACTGTTGAGCAGCAAATAGGAACACTCAGGGATGGAAAATAAATAAATAAATAAATAAATAATTAACAAGTTACCAGACTGCTAGAGGCACGTATTACGAATATGGGACAACTGTCAGCAGCAGGCCAATTTTTAGACTTATTCTTAACATCTTCAAAGTTAAGTAAAGAAGCTGTGGTCAGAAGAGACCTAATTTTGTTCACGGTAGGGTAGCCAGGTGTCAGATTCTCAGCTGGTGTAAACTGGTATAGTTATGTGGACATCAATAGGATCAACATCAATTTATGCAGCTGAGAATCTGACTTAAATTGCCCTAATGAAGCAGTGACAAAGTCTAGGTCTTACACCAATAACTGAGCCACAGGCCTTGTGTTTGTGTTCGTCCATAATTTAGCTCAAAAGCAGAATCTAGCTAACATAAGCTTTTCACAACCATTTTTCCAGCTGTGTTGATTGAGAGGAGGAGGTTGAATGACTTGCCTGAGGTCAGAGTTGAACAGCAGGATGAGAACCCAGGATTTTTCTACTGTGTGGTAGCCTGTAGCCTCCTCTGGGAGACATCCTAGAAAAGGTTTCAGCATAGGGCAAAGAAATACATAGAATAATAGTTTGAAGATTTCAATAGAAATATCATAATTTATTCTGTTTGTATAAAAAGTAGTAATTGTGTAGCAAAACTATGTCTTCATAAGAAGAAATATATTATTTCACATCATAAATAAAATCAGCAAACATACAACCCTTGGCAACTCAAAAAAGCACTCATCTGGTGCTCTCACGTCAGTGCTTGGGAAGTGGGAACTGTTTAAGATGTATGTACAGGATTACAGTACCAAAAAAAAAATACTGAGGTATTTGGTTTCTCTAGAAATGAAGCTTCAGGCTTGTGAAGGCAGAGACAACACATTTACATAAAAATAAATAAATAATAGGACTTGTATAAAAAGGGACAGTGTCACTTGCTTTGAATGTCCAGGAATGGAAATACTGGTGAGTGTGCTACTTAACACAGACTAGGTTTAGAACTGACAGAAGACAAAGATGGAATAGAAGGAAGCAATGTCCTTTTGACTTCTTGGTAGATGTCCAGATTTGGTCAAAAAAATTGTCAGTCAAGTCAGAATGAACCTAGCTCTCTGGAGCCAGATAAGCTCCTTCTGATTAGTAATAATGTGTTGTTCTGAATGATGGATGAGCACAATGAGAATGAAAATGACCGATGACACTGTCCCCAGAGTTATTGCACTTTTTAAATAACAAGGGTCAAGTCTCTGAGTTCTGAACAAATTCTTATCTGCCTTTCAGCAGCTGGGAGAAGTGGTGATGGGGCTCTGAAGATAGCTTAATGCACTGGATGATGCATGTACAGGGATGGAGACAGGGAAATTGAAGACTGTGGTTGTTGATGCCCCTCTGTCCAATACAGACATGGCTGGGCTTCCAGCTTCTGCTGAGCAGTTTGGGGCTAGGACCTGGGACTCAAACTGCAGCAACTGGCCCATGAAGCTGAAGTTTGGGGAAATGATGCTTCTCCTCTGTTTCACAAACTCAAAGGCTTCATCCAGTTTGACTCTGTTGGTCCGCATGAGATAAGCGAGGCAGATGGTTGCCGATCGGGAGATGCCAGCTTGGCAGTGCACAAATACCCTTCCACCATCGTTTTTAACAGAGTCTGAAATACAAATGATTCATTTAAATGCCTGGGTCATGCTGCTGCAAAAGCTACAGAAACACGCCTTGCTATTTCATGCTATTGTACTTATATTTAATATTTTACTTCCTTAGCACTCCAAGAGTCCATGGCACTTTTGCAGACAAAATGGACCCCTGTCCTGAGAGAGGCATATAGCAGAGGTTTTGATTCTAAAAAACCTTCAGGATCCTTTAAGGCAGTGCTTCTCAACCTGTGGGTCATGACCCAAAAGTGGGTCACAAGAATGTATGAAAGGACCATAAACAAAATTTTAAAGAGGAATCCTCCTTCAAAAAGGAGAAAAAAAAAAAAAAAAAAAAAAAGTGTGGGAAGCTATGGCTTTTCCCTTGCAGGCAGGCAGAGTTCCAGCCTGAAAGGGGCTGCTTGGGGCCCCCCATGCCTCATATCCACCCACTCCCTGCCCCACACACTGGGGCAGGGGGCACTGGGTCAGGACTAGCCACTGATGTTTACAAATGGGTCCTGGTACAAAAAGAGAGAAAAGGTTGAGAACCACTGCTCTAAAGATCCTCAGCTCTCAGTAATACAGCCTTCAGGGAGCACCCATAAGGGATAGCTGCTGATTTTCTTTATTTTAATTCCTGAGGAAACATGATGCATCTTAAATTTAGACCCGACTGGGGGAGCTCATCCGAGTTTTCTGCCACAAGGGTAATAATGCCCGCTCAGTGCTTAGAAGCACAGACGCCGGGGGATAGCTCATTTACCTATGAAATCAATGGCTTCGTTAAACCAGGAGCTGATGTCCGCCTTGTGGTTGTCCTCCACTGGGATGCTCTTGTATTGGTAGTGCCCCTCAAAATGGTTGGGGCAGTTAGCCGAGACGTTGATTAACGCCGTGATCCCCAAGGCATCCAGCATGTCCTTTCTGGAGGCGTGGTAGGCACTACCCAAGTAGAGGAATGGCAGGATTTCCACGGGGCCACCCTGAGAGGAGAGACGGGGAGAGACGATCAGATGGTTGCATTCTGCAATGTCCAACAGCTTCTCCCCCCTTTGCAATCCGCTTGCTTTCCCCCCCCCGCCTCCCCCCGCCGCTCGCGTCCTACCCACCTGGTCGTACAGCGGGGTGCCACACGAGCTGCAGCCCGAGTCGGCGCTGTCGGGCACGCTGCTGGCGCTCAGGGGCAGGCTGAGGCCCGTGGGAGGCGATGGCTTGGTGCACAGCTCAGAGCAGGCGGAAGAGAAGGCTTCGTACCCTCCTGCCGTGGGGAAAGGAGAGAAGTTGGTTTAGGATCAAGTCGGTGCCGAGACGCCTGGGGTTGCCAGGCTGGGCTGTGCCCTCAGTTTTGCCCC
>NW_005841977.1:316371-334130 GCF_000455745.1 Alligator sinensis | reverse complement strand
GATGGGCGAGGAGCGGAAGGCGAAGAAGGAGCGGCAGTCCAGCACCAGGCACGGCGCCGCGCCCTCCTGCAGCAGCTCCCGCAGCGCCGCGCACTCCAGGGCGCACACGTCCATATTCACCATCACTCCAGCCCCCAGGGTAGTTCCGTGCTGCTGCGTGTAGCGTGTGTCTGTATGTGTTAGGCCCGCCGCCTGCGCTCCTGGTGTTCCCTGCGCGTCGGGCCACGTGGCGGCGCCGCCCGGGGCTGGGGGCCGGCCAGGGGCGGCCTGTGGGCTCTGAGGGAGACCAGGGCTCCTTAGGAGTGTCTCTCACCTGCTCCAGAAACACTCGCTGCCCCCCCTGGTGTGAGGGGAGCGCGACAGCCCCTGCCCCCTTGTGCTGAGAGCTCCCCCGCCTGCCTCCTGCCGCTCTGCTCTCTGCTGTTTTTACAGGGGGCATTGGGGGCGTTTATTGTAAGGGGAGGCTCGGGTTTCTTAATGGAAAGCTTATGATAGAGGATGTGTATATATATAGATATAAAACTCTCTCTATATAGAAATATATTTCAATTTTTAAAAATGTTTCTACAGGGACTTCTTGGCCCCTTGAAAGCTCAGATCAAGTGTAGTGGCTTCTTAACCTGGCAGGGGAAATATCATGGACTTGTGTCCAGGAAGGCAGCTTTCCTGAACCGCCTCGCAGGAGAACTGCCCTTCTGGTGTGGGTCAGTGCCCACCGAGGTACAGCAGCCTTAAGCCCAGTTTATGGAAATGGGAGTCTCCTCCCTTGCTTGCTCCGAGGACCTTATGGCCGAGGGCAAGCACAACTCGGGGGGCATCTGAACCTCAAGCCTCCGGGCTGGGGCCTGTAAGTAGGATGCCCACCAAAGGTGTTAGAAACATCTGAAGCTCCAGGCACGGGTGGAGGATGTTTGCCGGTAGTAGGGCCACTTAATGGTTCTGGACTCTTGGATTTGGAATTAGTTTTGGCTAATTCGGCCTCGGATACAAATTCTATATATAAAAAAATGAAAAATGTTTTTACAGGGAAACACCATTTATCTGGGTCCATGAAGGCAGTTTTCCTTAAGTGTTCCCAGGGATAACTGTTCTTCTGGCATGGTTTAGTACCCGCCAAGGTGTTGGGGCTTAAAGCCCACTTTACGGAAACAAGAGGCTCCTCCCTAGCTTGCTTCTGCAGCCATATGGTTGAGGGCAGGCGAAACTAGGGGGCATCTGAACCCCAAGTGTCCGGGCTTGGGCCTGCACGTAGGATGCCTGCCAAAAGACTTTGGAAATATCTGAAGCCCCTGGTAGGGGTGGAGGATGTTTGCCGGTTGTAGGGCCACTTATGGTGCTGGACTGATTCATAGATTTGGACTTGACTTAGTTGATTTGCCTTGTTAGTAAAACATTTTTTTTTATGTTGTTGCGGCTCTCGGTGGGAGCAGGGATCTTTTGTTTCTTCACACTCACGCCCATGCTGCTGGCATTGCTTACAGCTCCACGTGCTCTTTGCACAGGCTGTGGAAAGGGTGGGTTCAAAACAAAGTGTGAGGGAGTGTCTAAGAAATGGCCTCTTTGGACACACATCTTGGCTACGTAGCCTATGGGGGGGAACTTGGCTACGTAGCCTATGGAGGGGGGAACAGTCCTCCTCCTTCAGTGCATTTCAGGCAGAGAAAATGGGGGGAAAAGCCTGGGCCCATTTGCTCAGCAGGCTCAAAATTCCCACGGAAACCAGTGCTGTCGGCTACTGGCAATGAAGCCAGTCAAGCTCTGGTTTTCCCCCCGTTCGCCAGTGCAGCGAGGCTTCCCAAAAGCTTTTTCTCCTCCCAGCGGGTGATTAGCTCCCAGGGTGTTTCTTATGCAGGGCTTCCAGTCATGGTGAGTTTCACTTCCTCTGCCCCACGGCTCAGCCTCTGAGCCTGCTCTTGCAGCCTGTTTCTCTCTCTTCTGTGTTCTCCATCACTCTGTACCTGGTCCGCTCTGCCTCTGCTTCCTCTTTCCTCCTGCCCCCCTTTGCAATTTCTTTCTTCCAGTCGTGCCCCACACACCGTTCACTTTTCTGTTCCCTTCTCACCACTTCTTTGCATTCAGCCCGTTGAACACCACTGTTCCCTACTCAAACAGCCTGTGCCGTGCCCTCACATGTCCCTGACTGCCACACTTTTCTGGGACTCTCCACAACTCTACCCCAGGCTCTTGCCAGTCTGAACTTTCCAGTCTAAACCATTTCCTGGCCAGTTTGGAAATAATCAGTTGTCCTTAAAACTTCCCTGAACTCTCTCCTCTGGTCCTTGCCCGTCTGTAAGCCACCCCCCTAGAATTTTCTAGAAAATTCTCCAGTCCCCAACTCGTGTCTGACCAAATGCTCTAGAAACTTCCAGGATCTTCTTCCCGGGTCTTGTCGCTCATTAATTGACCATGGAATTGCCTCCATTTTATCAAAGCTTTCGACGCTGAGCAAATCTGTTTTCTCGACACTCTTCAAACATAAACACACGAGTTGTACTTTTTCATGCCTGATTATTTATTATTGTTATTATCATAACACCATAAGTTAGAGACAGATTGTGATAAAAACAGTCATATGTTTCGCTATTGGGAAATCATTCCACTCCCAGCCCACTGTCATTACTCTATTACAAGGGCCATGGAGGTAGTTTACAGCACATCATTTCCAGTGAATCATTAATGCCCCAGCAGACATGATCAGTGAAATGTTCCACTCATCAGAGTGCCCGTTTGATGAGAAGGTAACAGAGTCTTTCTGTTCACATGTGTGCAAAGCAATTAGCAAGTTGATCCTATCAACCCTTCATCACAGCTCACTTAAAAATGTATCAACCAGGGCAGCCACATCTCTTCTCTTCTGGGAGAATAATAGTAATAATTATTTAGAAACACTTTCATATAATCTTTTCACACAAAAGCAATCTATGAAAAATAGGCCCAAACCAGGGGCCTTTATTCAGTTTATTGTCTTTTCTTGGGTAGAACACCCTCTTGCTGGTGGGGGCTTCAGGAGTTTGCCTATATATTAGTGTATATCCAGCAATCGCATTGTTCCTCTGAAAGGCAGAATGCAGTAGTGGTGTAATGTGGTGCACTGCAGCAGTTTAAGACAGGCAGAGGAGCCTGTTTCCAGCTGAAAATGCAACAAGGATTTAGGCAAGAAGAATGTAATTCTGAGGCAGACTTTGATTAGGATACCGGGCATAATAAACAGTAAAGAGATTGTTAGTGTCCATGAGCCAAGAGGTCAGGACTCAGAACTTCAGTTTAATATCTCCTCTAAACTACACCTTTTCTTTGTTATCACCAGAGTACCCCTTAGTGCTGTGGTCAGGCATGTATCTGGCCAGCCATGACTCAAGAAAGCAATGTCATCTCCTTATCACCAACCTTAATTTCTCCAGTAGTCTGGATGATGATGTGGAGGTCACAGGACTGACGGTTCAAATACTCTTCCACTCAAGCACTGACTGATTACCAGGGATTACCGTATGCTATGGAAAAATGTGGTAAAACCTGGATTTTCTCCTTCAAAGGAGAAGAGTGTGGGAAACGGTGGGTTCCCCTTGCAGGCTGGCAGAGTTTCAGCATGCAAGGGGCTGGAGGGAGTGGGAAGAGAGCGACCAGGCAGGGGGCACTACGTGCATGCGTGCTCATGCGTGCACATAGCCACCAGGCAGCCTGGCGAGCAGCTCCTGGCAGGTAAATCAGGGTTGGGGGGGAGGGAATTGGGAATTGAGGCCGACACAGTGGGAGAGGGAGGGAAGGAGTTGAGCAGGGCTGGGGCGGTGAATGGAGCTTGGGGCCCGGGGCTGGAATACGCAGCCACAGGACTGCAGGAGGAGCGGGACAGGGCACAAGTAGCTCCTTCGGGGTGAGTGGGGGAGGGAGGCTGGCTTCCCGCTCTGCACGCACTCCTGGGAGGGCATAATGGTCATGTGTCCCCCAGTTTTGTGCATAGGCCTAGGGTAGGCTACCTACTGTGGGCTTGGGCTCAGGCTCCCTGCCTTGCTGCCCTCCCCTCAGGGCCTCCGTGGCCCAGCGGGTGGGACCCAATACGGCAGGGCAGAGTGGGGCAGGGAAGCTCACTTGCTGCTGTGAGCCCCACACTGCCATAGCAAGGTTTCCCATGCCCACCTAGCAGCAGCAGGGGTGACAGCATGGAGTTGCACCCCTTGCTGCTGTCGGGCAGACAGGAGGCACCTCACCATAGATTTTCATAGATTTCATAGACATCAGGGCTGGAACGGACCTTGGAAGATCATCGAGTCCAGCCCCCTGCCCAAAGGGCAGGAAGTCAGCTGGGGTCATAGGATCCCAGCAAGATAAGCATCCAGTTTCATCTTGAAGGTGTTCAATGAAGGCGCTTGAACCACCTCCGGTGGCAGGCTGTTCCAGACCTTGGGAGCTCGGACAGTAAAGAAGTTCTTCCTTATGTCCAGCCTGAAGTATAAATTTGGTCCATATCAAACCTTTGTGTACCTGGCCTGTTCCATGAAATTTAGGTGGATTTTGGATAGAGGTATTTAAAAACATTCCCAGATACCCTTTAAGGATTTTCTTTTGTTTGTTTGTTTATATATTGGGTGGAGGGTTGACAGGGTCCATTAGTTATAGCTATCCAGTCATTTCCTGGTGATTTTTTCCCAGGGCCAGGAAGTTTGTGTCTTTGACAATAGGACCCAGAAAGAGCAAGGAACTCATTACACAAGTAGTAGGAGAAATGGAGCATTTGCTGAGCAGTGATGCCCTCCAAGGTTTAAAGTGAGAATGATGAGGAATCCTACTCTGAGCCTCTCCTGTCCCTGGTTTTAGTATGTTGATCCCTTAATCTAATGCCTTTTTCTGTAGTTGTCCCATCCAAAGGCACTCCGTGCCTTTCCCTACACAACCCTGAGAAAAGCAATGTGACAATGGGACTGACCTAGCAGCCATTGGTTCTACCTTGTGCAACTTTCAGTCAAAAATAAGTTTTGTGCTTTCATATTTGGCCTTATTTTTCATATTATATCAATATAAATTGACACCAGTTAACCTAATCAGTGACCTATAATTAGCAGTCTGGAGATACAATTGGTGATACAAAAACAGGTGTGTGTGGTGATATTTGTACAGTGAAGTAGCTTTCAAAGCAGTATATTTGCTCACAATTTGTCATGGTAAAGGATGCTTTGTTAAATAAACAAGTTAGTCTTCCAGCACTCCAAATTATAAAAATAAAATCATCGAAGGCTTTTTTGAAGTCAGGATATATGACATCAATCTCTTCTCCCTTGTCCAGGTGATAGGTCACCTGGTCGTAGAAGGAAATGAGATTGGTCAAGCAAGACCTACCCGCAACAAACCCGTGCTGGCTATCCCTTAAGATGTTGGCGTCGGCCAGTCCATTAAGGATGGCCTCTTTAATAAACTTTTCTAAGATCTTCCCCGGGATAGAAGTCAGGCTGATGGGCCTATAGTTAGCCGGATCCACTTTCCTTCCCTTTCAGTACTGGTGGGGCAGTACTGAACTTCCCCACCTGACCCCACTCTGCCCTGCTGTGCTGGGTCCTGCCCGCTGGGCTGTGGAGGCCCTGGGATGAAGGCAGCAGGGTGGGGAGCCCCAAGCCCACAGCGGGCAGCCTGCACCAGTCCCCCACAACAGGCTCCGCTCCAGTTGTGCCACCCATGGGGGAAGGGGAGCTGGACTCTGCACTCTACTCCACTGCAGCAACCGCCTCCCATGGGCAGCAGTCGGGGCTCAGGTGTTGCCGCAGGGGGCAGGGGCTGTGGACCCTGGTTCCTGGCCCTGTAGATCTGGCAGCTGGGGGCCTACTTTGGCAGGGCTGGTGTGGGCAGGGGGATGTCAGTGGGGAGTGAGGGGCACCAGCAGGGCCAGGGGGCTGTGGGGGGGGAGTAAGGGGCAATGGCATGGGCAGGGGCATGGCACTGGCATATCAGGCCTGCTCAGTGCCACAAAGCAGTGTGGGGGTTGGGGGTGATAGCTACAGCTGGACCCACATCCTGGTGAACAAAGGGTGCAGGGGGAGCTCTGATTTGCCATGATAAAAAACCCCAAATCGAACACCAAAATATATAGGTATTAAAAATTTATTTTATTATAGTGATTGAGGCACTGGGTAGGCTTTCAAATTGCTTTACAATTGTAATTATATCAATAAAAATTGTGTTCACCTGATGCATATTATATACATACATATATACATATATAGTGGCATTTAATTTTAAACATGGAAAAACACAGATTTGGGGGTTTTTAATTAGAGGATTTGCAATTTAAAAAAATCAGAGAATTTGCAATTTTTAAACCGAGATAATCAGGATCCCTGCTGATTACACAAGACAGCAGCCCAAGCAGCAGGGTGGCGTGGCTGCAGCTCTAACTCAGCCACACAAAGACTAATCTGAAAATGTGTCAGGCTGGAAGAGCTTTTATTTATTTCATTGACTTAAACTCATTCAGCAAAACTTGTCTTGTCTTTTAAAATTATTTTAACATAAAATAAAATGCAGTATAAACAAGAAAATATTTTGTCTCATACTAGGAAACCTTTACTTTCTATAAGAAAGCAAACAAAATATCATATCCTTTGATCTCTGAACAAAAGTTAGAATGCACCTTTGATGGCAATTAGTCCTCAGAATCATGCTGTTTTTAATCAGCACCACACATAAAATATTGAGCCAGATACACTCTAGCTCAGGGGTGGGCAAAATACAGCCGGCAGGATGGATTCAGCCCGCCAAATTATTCTCTCTGGCCTATGGCTGCTTGTTTGAAGGAGAATTGTATCTGGCCCGCAGCTGCCTTGGCCTTCTGCGCCTGTTGCCCTTCTCCCTTCCCCGTGTCGCAGCCGGCTGCAGCAGCAGCAGTAGCACCGGCTTCAGTGGCCAGGCAACCACTCCCTGGCCTGGCTCAGCCTGAACCCGCTTCCAACCCCCAGTGTATACTCCAAGGCAGGGGCTGCTGAGCCTCTGGCCAGGTTTATGCCCAGTAAGGCTGTTTGCGCGCCGCACAGCTCCGACCCTGTGGCTGTTTGCAGACCAGACAGCCCGGCCCCTGGGCAGAGCTGAAGCTCAGGTATCATTCTCTCCACTGGCAGGGGAGGGGATGCAAGGGGAAGAGGGCCAGGGCAGGTGCCACTAATGTGGTGCCGCATTGTGTTCCTGTGCACCGCTTCAGCCTGTGCCACGTGAGCGCAGCTGGAATGGCTGACATGGCTCCTACCCAACCCTGAGTCCCTGGCACATGGCTGGGTCAGGCAGGAGCCATACCAGCCACTCCAGCTGTGCCTATGTGGCTTGAAGTGATGCACAGGAACACAGTGCAGCACCGGCCTGGCCTGGCCATGTGCTGGGGACTTGGGACAGAGGATCTGGTGCTGGGAGAAGGGTGGTAACACTGTGGCACCGGCCCAGCCCAGCCCAGCCCGGATAACCCGTGACTCCTGGCCCCCTTCTCCCTGCACCCCATTCCCCTGCCTTGAGTCCCCGGCATGTGGCCAGGTCAGGCTGAAGCCATGCTGTGTTTCTGCATGTCACTTTGGGTCACATGGGTACAGCTGGCACAACTCCTGCCTGACCCACCCATGTGCTAAGGACTCTGGGCAGGGGAGGCATTGCAGGGAGAGCTGTAGTGAGCTCATGTCTGTGTGTGTCTGTGTACACACGTGTGGCAACTCACCAAAACTCATTAAGTGGCCCTCAAACCCAAATAATTGCCCACCCCCACTCTAGCTGTTGAGGATGTAAATAATACCTTTCCTGACAGCATGGTACCTACTGTCCTAGGACAGTGGTGCCCAAAGTATGGCCCATGGGCCAGATCCAAGCCTGTGGAGCTGGGTCATCCAGCACATAGCGCTCCCCATGGGTGTGGAAGATTAGTGGCAGTGGAGCTGTGGCAATCGTAATTGCTGCAGCTCTAGGAGCCCAAGAACAGTTAAAACTGCCACTGCTCCCCTGCCATGAGGAATTCCATGGGCCGGATGACATGGCCCTGCGTGCTGGATTGGGTTGGCATGTGGGTCCAGCTCACAGCCTGACCCAGAGTGTGGGGTTAGATCCAGTGTGTGGTCCTGGACTCAGCATGTGAGGTAAGTTTGTGGGCTATATCTAGTACTCCCTAGCCCTGCATGCTAGATCCAGTTCAAGGACCGACCACAGTCCATTCATCCAGCCTGTGCACTGGAAAGGTTGAATATCCTAGTCCTAGAAGATTTGATTTAAACAAGATCATGTAGCAGTTGTCCCAATTGCTCTTTGGTGGGTACATCCCTGAAATGAGAGAGCTTTGAGTCTGGCTTTACTAGCAAAAGTGAAGTGTGAAATAATGAACATAACTAGTATTAGAGCCCTACCTATAAAACTAGTGTCAGTGGAAGGACAAGTCTGAATGGCGTCAAACTATCGTTTCCTTGCTTTACTCTTACTCTTATTTATTCTTTTAAAAATAAATGACCTTTAAAAACTAAGGAAAAGGAAGCACAAAACAGAGTTAAAGTAATTTTTAAGAGTTCAGTTTAACTCAATTGATTTAAACTAGGGTTTGACTTCCTGATTTAACAAAAGCCAGGAAATTCTAAGTTAACCCCTTGCTCCAAAACAAACCCCTGTTTACGCTCATGTGACAATATTATTGTAAAAATAATAGGAGCAGCAACAATAACAAAGAACTGCAAAATGGTGTGGAAGTTGGGAAGTGTTTCACTAAGCTGAATGTATGGGATAGCTTGCATTATTCCAAACCCTTATATGACTCCTTAATGCCAAGATTTCAAACTGTGGTTTCCATGTTTTTTACTATATCATTTACTATACAAGTCCATAGTGACATGAGAACCACATGAGGGTGATAGTGTGCTCATGGGGTAAAAGACTCATTGCACAGTAACCTCACTGTGACTTAATCCCTACCCACTTACATGTTTGCTACCACACTGTGCATACAGACAGTGGGAGGAAAAGATTCACCAGGTTTTTGGTTTGTTGGGTTTTTTTGCAATAAGATGACCTCACAATCTAACCTGATGCTTATTTGTGAATATAATAATTAACAGTCCATGGAAAGCTTCTGCTGGGACTGAAATTGATGCAAATTAGTTTAAGAGCCCTGTGATGAACCCATATAATTCCTGGGCTGGAAACCCTAGATCCACACAGATTTTAACTGCGCACTTGTTATTCTCATTCTTAGTTTTGATTCTGTCAGGACCCAAGTTAGTGAACCAAGCCTTGAAAACATCACTCGGTGCCAGTTTGGATGTGATGTAATAAATCTGAATGACAAAAAGTTTAGACTTGTCCTGATACTGTGCCTTAATAAAGATACGCAAGGTCAAGGCTATGTTGAGACACCCAACAAAAATGCATGTAGGAAAATCTGGAAACGGTGGTGGATTACTTTCTTCAGCATGTTTAACATTTTCTCAAAACTCAGTTTCACAACCCAACATTTCCTTTTGTAAATATTTGTACGGATTTTTTACAAAACAAACTGACCGTTAAAAAAAGGTATTATTCTGGGGTGGAAGAATTTAATGTGTAAATATATTCAATATACAATTACTGTCTAAAGTACTACACATAGCTAGACCCCCTAGATCATCATCTTGAATTTGTCTTAACTAAGGACCAAAAGCCATTTCCATCTTAGGATTGTTTAGTGGCTCACATGAAATGATGAGTGACTAATGCCTGATCCAGTGCCTGGTGATATCACTGAAAAGACTCCTTGTGAGCTTTGGATCAGATCTAGAATATGAGACCTAGAATATCAAACCTAGAATATTAGAACATTATAAAGAATGTCTTTACAAACTGAAATCCAAATGTGGGGAGTGTATCTTTTTGCCAAGTTTTGACTAATGTTCTAAACTCCACCATGTTACAGATGTTAAGGTGGAGGATGTACGTACGAGCTACCAGTAGGACCTGTTCATGGCTTGGGGGTTTGATCCCATGACAGCTAAAATAAGGATCCAATATACTATGTTCTTTGAATGCTCATGTCTGACTGCACACAGTATGGACAGCTTTTGTCTGACTCCAAACTCATTGGTGTAAAGGCTCAGATATTAGATGGTATGTATGCCTTGTACTCATTCTCTCCAAATCTAGTATAAGACTTTTGTTTCTCTTATTTAACAGAAGGCCTACACTCACTGCTCCACTAAATCACACTATTAAAATATCAGTTCTGGACATATATCATCTGTTTATGCCAGAACCAATCACTGTCACCAGATTCCACGCAACAGGAATTGGGGGCAGTCAAGAGGAAAAAGATCCTACACTGTAACTTGGGCCATGAAGTGTGGGGGTACAAAGGTAGTGGGTTTGCAGAAGCACCCAGAACTAGGAGATTTGTCTTCTATTTCCATCTCTGACTCAGACTGTACCAAACCTTGGGGAAAAATGGTGAGATTTTCAAAAGTGGCCACTGATTTCAGGAGTCCAGTTTGAGATACCTTAGCTCTGTATTAGCTAACCTTAGCTCTGTATTAGCTCTTAGCTAACATGCCCTGCCATGAGAATGCGGGAGAGAGTAAAGAAAGGAGAACCTTACCAGGGCGAATCTGGATGAAGAAAAAAGACACAGCAAACCCAGGCAGGAGAAACGCCGCACCCGGGACAATCAGAGGGATCAGCTGGGGAAGCTGGGGTAGCGGCAGATCAAAAGCTGCTGCAAAGAACCCAGCTGATCTAGGATGAACCCGGACGGGGGAGAGAGGCACAGCTAGCCCAGACAAAAGAACAGCCGTGTTGGACACAATTAGGAGGATCAGCTGGGAGAGCTGGGGAGACAGCAAATCACAAGCTGCCACGGCAGACCCACCGGCCCAGCGCGGGAAATTTAAGGGATGCTAACAAAGCAGTTGGCATTGATCCCGAAGAAGACGACCGAGAAAGAGGTGTGGAGAGGCGAAGTGACAATGTCTCAGCTGGTGAGTCCAATTTCAGAGGGTGTAATGAACCACTCTGGGGATCTAAAAGAGGAGAAAGACAGAAAAAGGATTAGAGGCAGGTGGGACAATACACCTGGAACTGGCCCTAAGAGTCAAGGGTGGGATTCGAACTTCGAAGTGGCCAGCTTAGGACCCGTACGGAGCAGAACAGGGCAAGTGGCTGGGGCAAAGAGAGAGCCTGTGGAACCAAGACAAGGTAACCAGGAAGCCAGAACTCCTGGAAATGAAGGCTAAGAATAGCATGTATAGTATAGAACACCTGGTGCAGGTAGGGCAGGGGATGGGGATGGTGGAGCCCTGTGAAGGGGAGCCAGTATCCCGAGTCACTAACAGCCATCTTGCCTCTTAGGATCATTTCTATCTTTTCCTCCTTTTCATCAAAGTCGTGGCAGACAAGCTCCAAAGAGAACACTCAATCCTAGCAGGAGGAGACAACTTGACTTCAGGAAGACTCGGTACAACCTTCACGCTCTGATATTCAGAAATTCTCACCACCGATCACTCTTGTTGTAGTCTGCATACCTTAATGGCAACAGCATTTTATAGGAGATACTCAGCATCTGAGAGGATCAGACTGCTAGTGCTAAGGGCTTTATCCAGATTAACATTAAACTGAACCAACTCTAATGATTTGCAGTGAAATAAAAAAATAATTGGATGTAGGAATTATCCATTTCGCAAAGCCAATGTATTTATAAAGCTGTGGCTTTTCATGATTAAAGGTGCTAAGTATATATAAATATGATTCGATTAGGTTATTCTTAACAGGTTAGGTTCTCTCTAATAGGTTATCTCTCTCACAGTATACAATAATTCATTTCCATTCCACATTTACCAGTAATGTACACTAAGGAGCAATGAGGTCAGACCAGGCTTTTGTGGGAGGAAGGTGAATTTGAATAGAAAATGGATGACGTGCCATGAACCAGGTAGCTATGAGAGGTGTGCCCCATTCCTTCGGAAATATGAGACATGGAGCTGTTAGCCACCCATTTCA
The DNA here is from genome assembly GCF_000455745.1 of Alligator sinensis. Taxonomy (NCBI): domain Eukaryota; kingdom Metazoa; phylum Chordata; order Crocodylia; family Alligatoridae; genus Alligator; species Alligator sinensis. Next base: position 322,169 of record NW_005841977.1, on the reverse strand, counting down.
GTGTCTGGTGCGGGCTGCATTTGTGTATACATTCCTAACTTCAGAAAACATCAGCTGGATCACAGAAATTGTGATGACAGCCCTTGTGGCAGTGCAAAATATAGGCTGTCCTTCTGGTTTTCTTCCTCCTGTGATTTTTCAGCAAGTCTATACAAGCCTCAAAGGAAGAAGGAGTTTCATTTGATATAACTTATACCTTCTGGGCCCCTTGATTTAAATACTACATAAATGTAGACTCTCTTTACGCAGCATTTTTTTGTCACTGGTCTGTTACTGCAAAGGGACCATAAAGCCAGCCAGTACGGCTGCTCTTCTGCAGTGTAGAAAGCAGGCCAGGGGAAAAAAAGGGTATGTTCAGAGTCTCTGTGTCTCCTGGATGCTTCTGGCTGCCAGGGCATCTCCTGGAATAATTCAGAGCTGTCAGGAAAGATCTTTAGAACAGGAAACTTTGAAGGTAATATAAAGCTACTTTTCTTCCATCTGAGGTCCTATATAAAGTGTATCTTTGCTGACCCCAGAAACCAAGCTCCTTATATTTATTTAGGCTTATGTATACTTACAAACATCTGTTTTACACTCTCTGGTTTATACATCATCTCTAAATGTGTCTCTCTAAGTCTAATGGAGTTGAAGGGGAGAGTAGACCCAGAGAAGACAGAAGAGAGGTGTGGAGCAGCAAAAGCAACTAACAGGAGGGTTAGAAGATATAGGCTAAAGTAAGCCACATCCTATCTAAATCACATCTTCTGCCTTTTTGGCATGTACTTACAGTCACTTAGACACCTTTTCAGATGGCAAGTGGGTGTAAGACAAACTGAGTGTAAGGGAGTCCAATAAAAAAGGGTGTCTAATTTTTAGCACAACCCCCACCCCCGGCAACCTTTGAGTCTTTTTGTCGATCTTTATTCAATTCTTTTCTGTAGGGTGTTCCTACACAGTATCCGCTTTTCAGTATTAGTTATTTACCCCTGTGAATAGCTAACCTTTGGGTTTCATCTTTTGACTGACTGTTAAAAAATACCCTCATATCAGTAAACACAGAACTGCTTATTCATTTTTGCTAAGACGTTCGTTGCAATATTTGCAATATGACACGATTCCCTCATGTGACTGTGTGAGGTGATGCTTGTGTGTAATTGAGAGACTAGTGAAAACACAGTATTAGTCACAGAAGGGAACAGCGCTTGGCTGTTTTGAATATGAAAACCTTTAGGCTATGGAAAAAAAGTGAACCTCATCCTACTGTGTTGTCTCCAAAAGTATATTCGAATATAAGGGGACTGACTCACATCGTGGTATATTCTCTGTATTGCCTCTAATGGAACTATGTGGCATTATCCTGTGCATCACTTCGATCACACGTTTTCTTTTCATGGGAGGTCTTGTTAGTGTTGCCTGTGCCTTCCCAAAGTTACCTCATTATTACCCACCTGTCAGTATTTAACTGATCTAATCTACCTGAGAGGTTGCCTCTAATGAAATCCTTTTGCCTCAGGTGAGTTTACAAAATATTCATCTTGCTAGTTTTTGCCTGTGCTTTGGAAAAACAGTTTCCTGATTGAAATGAATAAGCAATGAAGTCATAAGGAAGATCTGGCTGAAATGAATTTGACCAAACATGGCACTTTCTTCAGGATGGTTGGCCAGACTCATAGTCCAAATGCTCTGCGGATCTTGGAGCCGGCTGCAAAGTGTGACTTCACCTCGTACCCTGCACAACATGCCAAGGTCTATTTAGATAGAGGCCCAGCTGAAGGAAGCTTTTATACGAATCTGCTTCATACAGAGTCATTATTATAGTTCTGAACAAAAGAAGGAGGAACACCATAAAGCCAGAGTGTTTAAGTAGGGTCTGATCCAAAGCTCATGGGGAGTCTTTTCAGTGATTTCACCAGGCACTGGATCAGGCATTAGTCACCATTTAATGTGAGCCACTAAACAATCCTAAGATGGAAACAGCTTTTGGTCTTTATTTAGGGGAAATTAAAAATGATGATCTAGGGGGTGCCTATGGAAGGTCATCAGGTTCATGCTGAAGCTGTTCTAATCATCTGAAACATGCAGGTTAGTTCTGCTTTGGCTAAAAATGAAAGAAGCAGATGGGAGGAAAACTCTTAATTATGGAATTCGTCGCTGGTAACCAGGGAGTCAAGCTGAAAAGCTCATTATCCCATAATTTTTCTTAGATGGAGGGAGAGAATAGAGTGGATGGGTGGGAGAGTTCCTATACTTCTTGGGGGAGGGGAGATTACATATAGATTCTAAAAAACTTGGGCATTTGTGCCCCGGATAAGGGATGGCAATATTTTTTATTTTTTATAATAAATATATAAATAAAACTCCCTTTACTGCTAGTTTATCTCTCAGAACTACCTGTGGAAAATTGATCTTCAGAAGAATCATATAATAAAGGCAAAAGTAAGTAAAATACAGCATACAGTATAAAGGTCTTGGAATCCATACAGATCATTCTTTTCAGATGGTTTTACTGGGGCTGTACTTAAACAAAACCCTACTGAATTGTGAAACATGCAAATGAGGATCAGAATCTAAAGTTTTTAGCTTGGAGTGATGATTAGTTTAATGATCTGAAGCCTTTCTCCCACAGTTGGTTTTGTTCTGTTTGTTTAGGTTCCCTTACCATGCCCCAAAGTGTGATGTATCAGTGCCCACTGATCAGTTTCCTTCCTTCAGTTCTCATTTTTTTCATCAAAAAGAGGAACAAGAATTGAAATCTGATAAAAGACTTGGGCAGATCTGAAACAGTAAATAAGAGAGGCGCATGAATCATTCTGTTACAGAAATGACGAGAAAGGACGGAAAAAGGTAGTGGCTTGGGAGAAGAAATCTATGTTATACATGGCTGATTCAGCTCTCTGGACTGAAAATGAATCACCAGAATATTTCAAACACATTACCAGCATTAAGACACACAAAACCCCCAAGCTCAGAAAACCTAAGTTTTGAAACTATTGTAACTTTAAAGTAACAAAAGGATGAACATAACAGCAACAAGATCAGCATTATAATGTCCCTAAAGTACCGTGTGCCAACTTGCAATGTTTGCCAACTAGAGCCTCACAAAAATGGAAAGTATGTTGCCATAAGAAAAATAATAACAACAATAATAATGTAGCTAGTACGTTCAATAGTGCCTTCCAACCTGGAATGCTTTGGAAACTTTTAACCAGGTTCTTCTTTGCCCCCTGGCACCTTTATGCTGCTACAGTGGTAAAGAGTCTGTAAAGCAGAGGATCTATCTGCGAATACTGCTTGTATAGGAACTTCCCTACATCATGAAGAGCTAGCTATGAAAGTTCCTCACTACTTTCTATTCATATCTACCAGATTACAATATACCCAAGTATAAGTTAGACTATCCATCAGGGTACTCTAACTTTCAATAGGTTTCAGACAGACCCTACTACTGTCCCAGTACATGGGGAGGGGCAAAAGTATTTTACAGTCTCCCTTTCGCCTCCCTCCCTTCATTCCTGTGGTCAGTATAGCTCAGCTGGAATGGAAGACCAGCCTGAATATGTAGGAATTTCTTCAATCATGTCTAAGGTATGGCCACCTTCACAGTTTTAACACAGCAGTTGTTTCAAAACACGGCCATCAGGTTTCTTTATATAATATACTACAACAATTTTATGATTAGGAATACAGTAGGATTATAGACTACTACAGAACATTTGCATAAAGGCTATCAAATAGCTGTAATTGTTAAAAGAAAAGCTATCCCTATTATCATCTGGGATTTTCAGTAGAACCAAAAGGAAATAGGAGCTCAACTCCTAATAAACTTCAATGGGGTTTGCGTGTCTAATTCTTTTTGGTTTCTTTGCAAATCCCAGCCTTACTAATTAAATGTTAAAGTATATGGAATGCAAAGCTTTCATGCCAAGTTGATTCAAAAGCTGCTGGATTCAGATTAGCAAAAAAGCTGACAACGTATTTTTAATAAAAGAATGCAAGTTACAGATGTAAACATGTGGACAGGAAAGGCAGAAAGTGCGGGTGCAGACCAAGAGACAAACATTCATTCCCAATGAACCCTTTAGAACATCTGGAATGCTACAACCGAGATGTCATTTACCAAGAATGTCAGCCAATCCCAATTCAGATGGTTCCCATTAGTGTAAGATCAGGAGACCAAGCAAGGCTAAAAATATTTGTTTGCTTTTTTGAGCTGGATCTTGCTTTCTATGCTTTTTTCCCTCTTTTTTAATCACCCTTACACAATTTCTGTAATTTAGAAACGTTTTCTTGGAATATTGTTTGGCTGTTGGTTGTACTCCAGTACTCATGCCTTTGCTATGACTCAGGGCCATTCCCCCCTAAGTCATCCTGATACATTTTTAATTAGCAATAGGTTAGGACAATATTTGTATGCAACACTAAGCCAAAAACAGTGACTTTTGATCAGAAATGCCAATTACTAGATAGATAATAGGCCACGTGTAGATGAAATGAGAGGCATGTGTGCATGACACTTTAAAGCGGTGTTTGTATGCCTTGGCAGTGTATTGCGCATTCATTCCAGCAGCTGCAGGAAATTTGGCGGTGTAATGCACATTAAATGACTTGGGGCGCAGCAAACTAAAACTCCTTCAAGGAGTTCTAGTTTGCTGCCCCTACAGCCACGAAGTGAAGTACTGGGCTCCATGCAGCTCCACGCTCTGCAGGAATCCCTGCAGACAGCCTGGCAGCAGCCCAGGAAGGCAAGCTCTGGCCAAGAAAAGTGGCAAGTCTGACCCCGCCTGCCCCGGAGCCTGCCTGCCTGAGCTGTGCGGGGGCCCGGTGCTTCCCTCTGTGGCTGTGGTGCCCACCAGGGCCGCTTGAGCTGGGTGCCACCTGCGGATGGGGCAGGTGCTCCAGCGGAGGGAAGCACCAGCTCCTCTACAGCCCAGGGATCGCTCCGCCCACCAGCAGCTCACCCTCCCCTCCCCTCCCCACCCAAGAGGCAGGTAAGTCAGTGGTGTGTGTGCATGACATAGGGGTTTAATCAGCCCTAAACTGAAGCGGTGTTTTTTATAACCCACCACTTCAATTTAGGGCCCCTGTTTTGTCTACACATAGACAGACTGACAGACTATTTTGGATTATTTCCTCAAACAACGTATAAACATCTGTAAACACTGCCAATAAATCTATCAATAAGAAAACCCTACCAAAGATTAAAGCCAAAGGAGCCACACACCTTACACTAAGTACCTGGCCTACAGGAAGAGAATTTAAGAGGAAGAGAGAAAGCAAGCTTGCTGTTGTAAGTGTAGGTCCTAATACCTGCATCTCCAAGGGGACTCAGTAAACATGGGGCAGAAGTCTGTCTCCTACTGGTCGTAGTTACAAGGCAAGCCTCCTCTCCTACTTGGAAGAGCCTGAAGTGAGTACATCCAGGGCTATGATTCCTGGTATGTGCAGATTTGCAATGCAACTGATTTCCCTTAGGGAAGATGTTAAAATCTTTCCTGACTGCCATATTACCTCTGCAGAATGAGCACTGCTGCTGCTCAATATCATGGTGAAAAACTTCAAGAAATAATTAATCTTTACTAGGGCAGGAGAACCTGTTTCTTCTCAGAAGTCAGAGCAGATTTGCTAGTTTCATGTCTATCGGAGTCAGCGTGACTCCACAACATTTACAGACACACACAAATAAATCAAGAAAATTACTTCTTTCAGCATGAGGAAAACACTTAGGAACTTTTGAGTGTACTATTGAAAGAATTTAACAAACAGCACCTATGAATCCTTTTGATACCTCTGTGCAGTAAGTAAATTTTATTAGAACA
>NW_005841977.1:304111-316340 GCF_000455745.1 Alligator sinensis | reverse complement strand
AAAGAGGCATAAATGGCTGATGTTTGAAATTCTGGTCTCAGGTACAAGTTGTAAGGGAAAAGGTTTGGTCCTGGCAGAAATTCCAAATTAATATATTTTTCAACTATTTCCTACTGGTTCCAAATGGTAAGCAGGTTTCAGAACAGTGCAGTGGATCAACTGATTCCTAGAGTACTGGTCCTCTAGTAGAAGCAACTAAGAAAAGAGGGAAAAAATGCAACCAGGTGAAGAATTCCAGTGTAACTTACTACACACTTCACTCAAAGCAAGGGAGCTCCAAAAATGTTGAGTGCAAAACAAAACCCAGCTCGGAGGTAGCTGAACAGCCTGACTTTCAGCAGTACAGTGCTGTAGTTCCAGCTGGGCTGCTCCATCCCCCCATATCCAGGACAGTGGACCCATAGAGTACATGGACCTACTGGCCTCATTACCATCACATCCCTGCCCCCTTGAATGTGACTGGATGATATTAGGGTGTTGTCAATAAGAGGGGGAGTTTTCCACATCTGTGCACCAGTAAGAATCGAATCAATACTGGTATTAATGAATCATCAGTAGTAGCGTTATTCTGAAATCCCCAAAACCTGTACAAGCATAAATGGCAGCACTGCTCCACAGAACTTGACATCTAAGACAAGATGCAACCAATAACTATAACAGCACTGTCCAACTGGCAGCCCAAGGACTGCATGCAACCCATGAGGGAATAATTTGCAGTACAGCCTGTGGTATTGGGGGAGCTGGGGGCAGAGAGCACTGGTGTAGTGTGGCCCCTGCTGGTGCAGCTCATGGGGCATGTGGCCCTCTGGCCACTTAAAAGGTGGACAGCCCTGAAGTGTAACACACAAAGAGGTATAGGAACACAGACGCCTAATCTATTAACAGTTTTCTAGTTTTTTTTTTTTTGTCTTAGTATACATATAAATTAACACAGTTATGTATATCTCCCCGCCCCCCCAAGTCCTTGCTGGCCATCCTTCTAGCCATTAACAATAAGTAATTTCCTACAGACATCATGAAAGAACTGAGTGAGGAATATGAAGGAAGACATAACAGCGATTTTATAGATTGCTTTGAGGCGGGACAGAGTTTTGAAAACCTTGAAAATTAGGAGAAGTTTGCATTTTTTACAGCAAAAGAGACAGCCAGTACATAAACTCAAAGTGGTGGTGATGTCAAAGTGGTGGTGATATAAAATGCATGGCTTGGAAGATGATCTTAGCAACAGAATTCTACATGGACTCTAAGAACGACAAGGTGCGTTTCAGGAGTAGAGATTGCAGTAGTCAAGATGGGAAATCATAAGGTCTGGATGAGAATGCTGGTTATCTGGATAAAAGGAAAAGCAGACTTCAGAAGTATTATGAAGGAAGAAGTGTCAAGGTTTGAAAAGAGCCTGGACGAGCAAATCTAGCAGAGCACAGTCCAAAATAACCACCAGGTAATACGCCTGATTGTTTAGGAGGATGTGATGCTGTCAATAGTGACAGAAAAAGAAAAGTTTCAGAGGGAAAATATTAAATTTGGTGCTGGTCTCATTAGATTCAACTTGGACACATCCAAGAGCAAGAGAGAAGCTAAAATGAGGGATTAGATGGAGGGATACAAGTCAGATTAATTACCAAATGACAATGTCTGGTAGGTGGTTGGCAGCTTATAAGAATTAATTGGTGCATCTTAGTCCATTTCCTACCAAGACAGTTGGCCACAACACACAACACTAACTGCCCCTTCAACACCAATTGGCCCCATTGTCTCAGGTAGACACCACACTTAAATAGACTGCAAAAAGGAGGGTGTATTTCCCTTCCCTCTGAGAGATTCTTCTTCCAAGTGAAGCTTAAGGTGTAGTAGTAAGGGGTGAGTAGGAGAAGCTTGCCTTCCTACTGCCCAGGCTGTAGCTGCTCTGTGGACAGAGAATCTCAGGGGTTAGGGCTGATAATAAGGCACCTTCTAGCAGCGCTGAATTTACTCTAGGAAAAGAAAAGAAGTAGGTGCAAAAAACTCGAAGCTACAGTTACTAAGAAAATGGCACAGCATGTATAAACAGAATTAAAAACACCCAACACCTCCAGTGGCAGATTCTAAATCCTCTGATACACAGAGTTATTTTTTCTTCAAATAACATCATCCTCTCTCCCCCACCCCAATCAAGAGCCGTTTGGTTTCCAGCAGTGCTGTCAGATTGATGAGTGGGCGACCTTTCATGGTGTGTGTAATTCAAGTATCCTAATACACAAATGATTGCAGCAGTCAGAGAACATGCAAATTGTGTCCCACAGCCAGCTGTTAGTCATCCTCCTCAGGGAACTCATTCCTTCATAGCTAGTGTCCCAGAACAAACTGTATTTTTGCTTATCTGCATTTTTAGGGTCTTTCAACAGCAGCTTAAAGGTTAAAGCCCTTCTCTCGAATATAATACTAATCTAAAACAGCTGGAGTAAAAAAATGTCTGCTCTTCCCCAAAATACTAAACAAATTCCCTGTAATTCACCCACACAACAGTTGGACTTAGTGTAAAAATATTACAGCAATTACATGGCAGCTTTCAGCAAAGGTGCTCCAAAGCATTTTATGTATTAATGGAGCCTCACATGACTGTGAAGTAAGCACTGAGTGGAGGAATTATGATCTAGGGATTCAGGTAGGGGAGCAGAAATCAGGATTCCTAGGGTTTTATTCCTGTCTCTGATCTCATGTGAGACATTGGACAAACCTGTCAGATTCTCTGTGCCTCTGTTCCCCCATCCGTAAAAACTGGGATAATTATACTTAGCTTAACTGAGAGAAATCCTCAGACTGAGGACACTACATGGATCTTTCCTTGGGAGTTAACATGCCAGAACATGTGCCAGTATATATGGTATCAAATGGGTTCTTAAGACTTTTTATTTCCGGCTTCCCACAACTCCAAGAATCTATTCTGTCCATAAAGAGTGCCAGAATCCCTTTACCTCCCCTTTTCTCTTGTAAATGCTCCCAAAACCAGAATAGGGGGAGCACTAAGTTGTGCCAGCCTGGGATTCACTTATTCTCTTGGTCAAAATGAATCTACCATCTTTATTTTCAATCGATGTAACACTGATGGCTACCCTTCAAACTTCCCTTTGTGGGGCACATAAAATGTTTCATGAGCCATAAGTGGCCTACAGGCCAGCCATCTAGAACCCTAATTTTTGGTGCTCATATAGCCCTTGTTGTCACAGCATCTGAGTGCCTGACAAACTCTACCAAATCTTATCATCACAATACCTTTGTGACAAGTGGAGCACTATACCTATTTTACAAATTGAACTGTGGCACAGGGTAACTTAATGGCCAGATGTTTAAAGTTATATAGGACTCAATCAGTGGAGCTACACTCTTAAATTCCTTTAAAAGTCTGGTCCAAAATGGCTTGGAGAGCCTGGAGTTAAATCTACATATCCCAAGGTCTGTTCCAGTGCCATACTCACTACAAGATCTTTCTTTCCAACACAAGGAGAATCATGAAGGGTAAGATCCTGTTTGAAGTTTCTTTGCACAGTCAGATCTGACCATGTTATCTGAGTGGATCTGAAAATCAAGCTCTCAGTGTTCACTTCACAGGAACATAGGGCTGGATGAGACCAGCTGGAACCCTAAGTCCAGTCCCTGTGATCACATACAACCAGCAACCATGTAACAGCTGTTACTCCATAGGAGCCCGGAAGAAAATATCTTCTCTGGCCCCTCCATTCCACCACAGCCCAAGGCATTCTGTAAAACCCATACCTCATAGAAAAGCTACCACATTTAAAAAAAAGGTGACTAAGAGTGGCAGGTAATAACTAAGATGCAACACAAAGTACGGTTAGCAAAGGTTATTCCCATGTTTGTACCTTGCTAAACCCAGAATCGAATCACTCAGGGTCATAAATATGCCTGTGAGTATTCTGAATGGTTCAAGAGCATGAGACTTGGCAAAAAACCCCTCATGAGAGTTGGGAACAGTGGATCAGGCATAATGAGAAACACACCCACAGGGACTTACTCAAACCCCTCTGGAGGGGATGATTAGACAGGATTTGGAGTACATAGTGTTGAAGGAGCAAATACATAGATTTTTGATCATACAAAGTAGACACCAGTTTCAGTTTATTTTTGGCTCTTATCTGAGTGAACTAACGTGTATTAAACTTTGAACTTTGCTCACCCTCATGCTGTTGTGTTACGTGGCTCAGTGAGCCACAGGAGGCCTTACCTTACTTATCCTGTTCCCAAACATGATCAGCCCTTACTGACTAACTGGGGGAGCTTCCCCTCCAGGAGTGAAGAAGTTGTTTTGGTGGGAATGCCAGGCCTTCACCTATTCCTGAAATTTCTGGCATCAGCCAGAGCACCAAGGTCTTCTCTGTTCCGTTCTAGATATTGTATGGCTAGTCCCATCCCAATCTTCAATGCATTTATCCTCACAACATACCTGTAAGGTCGAAGAGTTAATATTTGCTTCACTTTATAGGTGGGAAAATTAAGCAAAGAGGCTCAGTGACTTGCCAAAGGTCACACAGGAATCCTGTAGTGGAACAGGAAAGTGACCTTGGGTCTTGCAGGTTCCAGTCTAGAATTCTTATCACCAAACCAGACTTTCCTGCCCCTCATTGAAAAAGTGTGACAGCACTTGCTTCCCAAGGGCACCAGGAAGCCATGAGCATTGCTGTACTGGTTCATCCAGTCCCTCCCACAATACTGTTTGGCAGTTATCAAAAAGCCACATTTCTGCACAACAGTGATGGGCTCTATGGTATAGATGCTTCCTACACTGCTTTTTCTAAACAATTGTTACTTTCCTTAGACTAACATTCTTGAACAGCAAGTGTGCAGAGCCTCAGAAGCTAAACAGATGTATGTGTGGTACCCACTTCCCACTTTCATTGGTAACCAACCCTCCATTAGTCAAGCATGATAGAGCACTCTTGTCTCATCTCCATCACATATCAGGACTGAGCCAGGTAGACATGGGACAGCATACTGTGGACAAGTAGATGCCATTAGCCATTAGGGATGCCAATACACCACATCATATGCTAGACAAGGATGTTCCAAGGCTTGTATACGAGTGTCTCAGACAGAAATCACTGTGGAATCATGGAAATTAGACATTGCATCCTTTTCCTTGGAGCAATGCAGGGCTGTTTCTGATAGTGCATTTTCTAGACCTTTGTCTGGCATGGTATTAAACATTTCCAAGAAATGGGGCTTCTATCACTTCCCTTGAGAGACTGCTCCATAATCAATTACATCACACTGTCATGAAGTCTGTCCTGATAAGCAGCTTATAGCAAGCAGAAGAGCAAAGCATTTATTCTCCTTCTGAACATCTTTGAAACTAAACTCAATTCCTTTAAGTATTAAACTCAAATATAAAGGACCTGGAATTGCCATGTAGTTGGTTTAATTGTAACTCTGCCTAAGTAAGAAATTCAGACAAATTGAATAAGGGCTTTCAGATGTAACCATAGCTTATCCTAGACTTCATTTTAAAGTGATCTATTAGGAATGCATATAGCCTGTTATGCTGTGAAAAGTCTGCAGAGACAGACTAGTCAGGTCATCCACATACATCAGATTTTTCTCTCTAATATGTCAGAACAACAAAGGGGAAACCAAAGAGAACATCCAAGTTGTTGTTTACCTGTGTCACCAGTGAACTGTGAACTACAATTTGTCTGCACGGTGCATGTGCCAATGATGTGAAATCAATATTGCTGTGCTGTAACAGGAAGCAACAGATAAACATGGTGAAACAAACTTTTCCAGAAAGCTGAACTGGGTTTTTTTTCAGGGTTTTGTTTTGTTTTGTTGTTTGCTTGTTATTAAAGTGCAGGTAACCAGTAGAAAGGATTTACCTCTTTCATAATGTTAGACTTCACCCATTCCCTGCCCTCACTCCTATTTCTATTTCTGATTTTTTTCTGTGAATACATCTATTATCCTTTAATAATTACCTCATGTTTTGCACAATTTTTATTCTACGGGCTGTTTGCAAACTTCTTATACTATTATTTGAGATACCTGGTCCCATGATAGCTTTGCTCTTTTGTGGACAACCAAAACTTTTAAAATCAGAGAATAGAAAATGAATGACAAACAAATCATGATTATCATGTATTCCATAATGATTTTTTTATTAATAATTACTGGTCTTAAATTTTATATAATTTTCAAGATTTGTATTTTCACAAATACCATTTGAAAATACTTGGCTCATCCACATACCAATAATAATATGACAATCAATTCTATTATACTACATATAGAAATAGAGCAAAGCATAGGTTTGCAAACTCTACTTTTCCATTACTGAGCCAAGTCAAATTACCAGTATTAGTACATGCTGCTTTAGAATTTTCTAGGTGTCTATTTTGTTTAATCAGCTCAAAAGTAGGGGGCTGTTTCCTTATTCTGATGGCATGCAGTTTAGCTCATTCTACATGTGATGTTCTCTAATCCATCACAGATGAACCAAAACATTCAAGTTATGGGGCACTGATGTTTGATAACACAGAAAGCGTAATCCCCATTACAGACAAGCTGAGATATCACCAAGATACACTGTATTGTTCATTTAAAAGAACAGAAGCCAGCACAATGGAGACACTCATTAATGAGAACAATTGTAGAGGATTTCCTATTATATTCAGGCTCAGCTTTGGAAGAAAACAGCAAGTAATGCAAAGGAAAATGGTATATTTGTTCAAACTGAAAAGGATATCCAGCAGCAAATTTTCAGCACCAACATACATTTCACACGTCAGCTTAGTTTTCATCATAGGTTCTTAATTTCCCAAGGTCTCCAGGAAGGTGACAGAGAGATTGCGAAATCATTGGTGGCTGTGGGAATGTAACTAGCCAGGATTTCCACAGTGTTTACAGCAGCCCAGCCATTTTTGTGTAATGATTTGAAAAAAACTGTCATAACAGTTCAACTTCTTCATCTTCACACTTTGATGCAATTTCATTATGCAATGTGAGATTATCTACCTTTTGTTGATGTCAGGAAGAGACAAGACCCCACAGCAATGTTTTGCAAAGCCAGTTTAATAGGACTCAGGATATAACTGTGAAAACTGGTGCCCTCTTGTAAAATTTATGACAGGTGGTAAAAAGTCAAAGATCATTCAGCCAGATGCCCATTCACTTAGCTATGACTCTAAGTTAAGGACAAATCATTGCTTGCCAATACAGCAACATCTTTGATAAAGAGGAACATAGGACTGGGAGGAACCTTATATGACACTGAGTCCAGTCCCATGCAATCCCAGGCAACCATATAATAAATGTTTGCCCAAAGGAATCCACAAGACAGATATTACAAGACAGAAGACATTATTATCAACAAAAGGTATAGGTCTTTTGCATTGCAACCACAATAATGGCAATGCTGCATTCTATAATAGACAAATTCTGTGCCATAGTTTCCACATGTATACAGTTGGAACAATAACATTTAACTCAGAGGTGGGCAATTATTTTGGCTGAAGAGCCACTTAATGAGTTTGGGTAAGCTGTTGATTGCCACACGCATAAAATATTTTGAAAGATATCATTTTAACAAATTATAGATAAAAAAATCATATACTAAAAATCAAAATCTACTATAACATTTTATTCCAAAAAATAACTTTTGTAATAGCTCAAAATAAAGCCTTATTCTGGTATATTGTGGGGGAGGGGGCAAAGGGGAGGAACAGGGCTGTGAGGGGATGCGGGAGGGGATGGGGTGTGTGGGGAGTGGGTATGGGGTGTATGTGTGGGCAGGGTGTGGGGGGATGCCTGCATGCTAGGTGCTGGCCAGGAGTGGGGTGAGGGAAAGGATGGGGCAGGAGACACGTGCAGCAGAGCTCACCCAGGCAGTGTGGTGCCGGTGTGTTCAGCCCTCCTTCCATCCCCCCAGCCCACAGCTTCCCCCACGTTGCTCCATCTTGGGCCACCCACATAGTGCTCCTGCCTGCACCCAGCCCCAGCCCTGGTCCCAGCTAGTGCACACAGCTTGTCACCAGGGCTGTTCCCAGTGCTGCAGCCACCTGGGTGCTGCTTGGCTCCCCACCCTCCACTGGCTCCTTCTCTTACCCCTGCTGCTGAGTTGGGGGGGAAGCTGCAGTCAGGCAGCTCCTGCCCCAGTATGTGGGGCTCCAGCTCCAGACCACCTTCTACCCACTTCGCTGCCTGTAGGTGGCTGCTCATTGTGCTGGGAGGGCCAAGTGGGTGGAAGGCGGCTTGAAGCTGGAGCCCATGCTCTGAGGCAGGAGCCACTCGGCTACAGCTTCCGCCTTGCCCAGAGTGGTGCATCAGGGGCAGGGGGAGGAGCCGTTGGAGGCAGTGGGGAGCCAAGTAATACCCAAGCAGTTGCAATTACACCAGGAGCAGCCTGGCTACGAAGCTGCATGCAATGGCTGGGGCTGGCAGGCATGGGCATGAGCGCAGTGCGGTCTGGCCTGAGTGTGAGCAGGTGGGGTTCAGCCCCACGTGAAGCACTGTGGGTTGGATCCATTTAGTTGGCGGGTACCCACTCACGGGCCACATCCAATTGGCTGGTGGGCCGGAGCTGGTCCCTGGGCTGTATTTTGCCCAGCTCTGACATAACTACTTCTAAGGGAGCACTGTAAGGATAAGAGCTTTATAAAGTGCTTTAAGAGATCTTCAGATGAATAGCACACACAGAAGGCGCAGTAGTATTTTTTATACATTAAAATCTTCATTGTTATTCTGCTTGTATTACAGTCTCTTAAGCCTGCAAAATACCTCTAAAAGGTTATGAACTGTTGTTACTAACAACCATTTACTTAGGCCGAGGGCAGGCAAAATATGGCTGTGGGGCCCCTAAAAAATTTAGAAAATTTAATATTTATCTGCCTCTGGATGCCTGTCAAAGATGACAAGGCACCAAAGGCAGTAGGACCCAGGGAGAGCCAGTGGCAAGAACCAACAACTGAAGCAGCAAGGCCCTCGGGGCCCCACCCTCCCAGCCAGGAGCCAGTGCCTAGCAGAGGCTTCTGGCCTGGGACCCTGGGGCTGTTGCCACTTCCGTCTGTGGGAGAGAAACAGTCAGATAAGAAGAAGGGTGGCAGGGGAGGACCGCGGGTGATCACTCCAGTCCTCAGGGCTGGGCTGGTTCCTTCTGCATCCTGTGGTTCTGGTGCTGCAGCCAGGAACCAGGTGGTGCCAGAGCCACAGGCAGGCAGAGGGTGGAGAGGAGTGGCGGCGGCAGCAGGCAGGAAAGTGGTAGGCAGGGGGTAAGTGGCAGCGAGTGGGCATGTGGGATTGCAATGACAACTGGGCTGGAGTGCAAGGCATGCACCAGGGCCAGAACTAGCAGGGGCCCAGGACAGGGCAGCAGAACAGTGGGCCTAGGCTCGCAGGGGCTCTATGGAGCCAGGCCAGGTTCCTGGCTGCAACTCCGGGCTGCAGGACTCAACAGGAGCCAGCTTGGCCCCTGCGATTCTCAGCTGGCTCCATGTGGTGCCCGCTGGGCCAGTCCAGCTCCTACTGTGTCCTGCAGTCTTGGCCACGCAGCTGGGACATGGTGCTGGACCAGTGGCAGGGGTGGGGGGGACTGGCAAGTGACAGGAGAAGGGCAGGAGTGACAGACAGTACAGAAAAGTGGTAGCAAGAGGGAGCATGGGGCATGTGCTGGTGCTCTGGGGCCAGAAGTGGCAGGACTGTGGAGCTCAGGCTTGGAGTAGTGCTGGTGTGGGCTCTGCCTGCTGTGGGGAGGCTGTGGGCAAACCCTCCCCCTCCAGACATGCCACAACCATCCCCAGACACCACACCCTCCCCCACACCCCACATACACCACAGCCCCCCACAAACCTATACCCACCCCCATACCCTCTGCTGCACAATATAAAAGAGTAAGGCTTCATTTTAAGCTATTATACAATCACCTCTATGTACACTATACAAATGCATGTAAATCAGAGCAAAAATATTTTTTGAAATCAAATTAATGAACTGTGTAGTGGATGTTTGATTTTTAGAATATAATTTGGTATTTTTCTGGGTCCAAGATGGCAAACCCCCTTGCTGAAAGGAGTTCTTCTAAAGGGCAGGGGCAGGGACTTCTGGTGGCAAAGGTCAGGGGTTAGGGGGCAGGACTTCCAGTCCCAAGATGGCGACCAGGGGGCAGGGCATCTGTTAAGGGGTGGGACTACCCTTGCGGCCCTCAACAGTTTGCCAAAACTCAGTAAGCAGCCTTCCACACAAAATAATTGCCCGCCCCTGAGTTAGGTGAAGAAAGATATACCTAATGTGGATATGTGAGGGTATAAGAATACTCTTCTAATTCGGCATGCAGCACACATCAAATGAAATCCTGGACTCTTCAGAGTCAATGGCAAAGCCACTGACACCAATGATGCCAGGATTTTATCCATAGTATATACTGCCATACAGCTACTTGTACAGAATTCTACTGCATCTCACATGACCTTATGAAGTACAACTAAAATACCAAATGCAGAAGACCAAATAAAGTCTAACTGAAAACCAAGCTAGGAGGACTGAATTTATGATACTGGCAAGTATAATGAAAAGTCCATTAGTAATTCACATTTCTAAGGATGGTAGGCCTAGGCAGTATGTTTCATTAGTTGACTGTCCAATGAGAAGAAGTCATCTCCTTAGAGGACTGCAAGATAGACAAGCAGCACAATTATTAGCCTTTATACTACTGATTGTGGTAGGGAACTTGAGTCATGGAAGGACTTCAAGTATCCTGAGTATGACCTTTAAAGTCAATGCAAAATGTACCATCATGGTCCTATCTGGAAGGCTCCCTGTTGACTTCTATACAAGTTAAAGAATGCAAGTTAATGTAGCTGTAAGTCCAGCAAAACAATGGTTAAAGGAATTAAAATTGGCTCGCATACAGCTTTATCAAACAGGGACTATGATGAAATATGATCCACTTCTATAGTGTCTGTTAGGGGTGGCAAATATTGATTAAGGTGGTTGATTAATAAACTGAATATCAGGAAAGAAAGCTATTTGACTATATTCTGGTCTCCCCAGGGAAAGGGTGGAAACTGGTTTTATGAGACTGAACAAACCACTGGATAGCAGACAGTAGGAAACCATCTTTCTGTGATCTTTGAGATAGACAAGAATAAAAGTGTCTTTTTCATCTCCGGTATAAGATGCTGAAGTTCTTACTCAAATAAAATTCTGATTAAAGTCAATTCATTTTTGTCTGGGGCTCAAAGAATCATCTTTATGATTCCAAACAATGGATCCAATCAACGTAGGTCAAAAGCGTTCAACTTTGCAAGAATTCTTCATGCCTTTTGGATCTTAAGATTAGTCGTCCATAGTAATCACTGCTACATACAATCTGCTGGCGATATGTGTATTCATGAATCATTGTTATGAATTATGATACACATTTGAAACAAGGGCAGCTAAACTCTACTGACTTTAACATTGTTTCTGGATGCTTCGATAAGTGAGAAAAGACTACTCAACTACTCTTCCTAGAATAATACTGTATTATCTGATAGGTTCACATGGTTGAACACTCCCGCTTATGCTCCATTTGGCTCACCATCCTAGCTGTTGCCTAGTGCATGCTATCTGTGCAGGCTTATTATAAGATGGCACTCAGGGTTAGGCCACCCAACAGCAGTATATGTCTTATGCTTTGATTAAATTAAATAAGGGAAAGGAATAAGTAAAAATGTAAAATTACTAAAACCAATCAATTTTCAGGGAGAAATAATGCTTCACTACAATCATAACTTCTCCCTTTCCTAACGCCAACTCAACAGTTACAGTCAGGGTATAGAGATTTAGTGCTTTTTGCAATCCACATTAAAAGATCAGGGGAGAATCTCATCAGGCATTCTCTAGCAGAACTGAACAAGAAGATCAATGGCCCAGGAGGCTTTCACATTCAGAATGACTTGCAGTTCTGTTTCCTTTGCAATGCTGTGGTGTTGGGGAACCAGACCCTTTCCAACACTGTAGGAGAGAAAGGGAACGGTACATCATGTAACCAAAGTGAACTCTGCCTGGCCTGTTGGTACAACAGGAAATTACAATGGAAGCTTCTCATTTACATAAAGCCCCAACTATGAGTCATTTCACTTTTACAGACTCAGCTTGTCGCTATAACAAGCCCCTGGATAGCAAATGAGCACATCATTTGCCGGTCACATGCCTGTACATTGTCCCTCTGACCTATTCTGTGCCTGGATCAGGGAAATAAGCAAAC
>NW_005841977.1:302883-304080 GCF_000455745.1 Alligator sinensis | reverse complement strand
CCTTACAGCATGGGAAAATTATGTGCATACCTTATTATTGTTGATAACTTTAATAACCCTCAATAATAACCCAGTTGTCATAAGCTGTGTATAGTCATTTCTGCCTATCCATCAACTGATTTACAATACTTTGCCTATCTCTACTTCCTTTGATACAGGGGTCTTCATATTAATTAGTATTGTTATCATTTTACGGATAGGGAAAAACTGAGGCATGGGGTTGGTTTGCCTAAGGCTGCTCAGAAACTTTGTGGCAGAGTTGGGAACTGAGCACAGGGGTGCTGACTTCCAGTCAGCTAGTATGGGGTATCTATATAGAAAACATTAAGCCTTTACATGTCCCTGTAACCAAAGAAGCCAGCTTAGTACAGTTATAATACAACTAGCCAATTGCCCGCCAACAATGACCTGGGGGGGGGGAGGGAGGGCAGCTGGGATGAAGTGCCGCCACCTAATACCCCATGCTGCTGCTGTTCTGCCTCTTGCAGGGAGTGGGGGGAGGGGAGGGGGTGGAGCTGAGCCCCGCCCCCCATCTGGTCCTCGGTGCGGCTTCGGAATAATGGCAATACTCCCCCATGATGGAGCACTCTGATTGGCTGTTTCCGTCAGCCAATCAGAGTATGAATAAAGCATTATGGACAGGCAGACAGACTTAGGCTTTTATAATATTAGACTAGCAAACTGCCCATCAAGAATGACCGGGGGGGGGGGCAGGGGCAGAGGCCTCCCCCCCTCGGGCCAGGGCTGTTCCTCCCCTCCCCCTGCCGCTTCAGCCTGGGGCCAGGGCTTGGGCCATTCTCTGCCCCACCTGCTGCTGCTTTAGACAGGGCCATTCCCCCACCCCGGCCCACTGCTTCAGGCCGGGGCTGGGGCCTGAACTGCTCCCTGCCGCCAAAACAGCCAATCAGAGTGCGAATAAAGCGTAACAGACAGACAGATGTAGGCTTTTATAATATTAGAATTGGTAAAAAATGGGCTAAATGAATGCCTGTTGTAACTCCACTTAAGATATGGGTGGATTTGACTCAGTCTGTTATTTTCTTCTTCTTGATGTTATTCTTACCACTATTACTAGCATTACCAGCAAGAACAGCGTACTGAAGTGGAAAGACGACAGTGGGGAATTTCCACCGAAGCAAATGGAATTGCAAACGTTTCTCTCTGAGGGCTATGGCTCCTTCAAGGCATCAGGAAAGA
>NW_005841977.1:302094-302852 GCF_000455745.1 Alligator sinensis | reverse complement strand
TACCCAGGTGAGGGGAAGCTAGGAAGTCACCAAATAAATTCTGTACCTGCTTTCAAAGTTGGGAAAATTTAAAATTAGGGGAACTGAATTTAAATAAGAACCTCAAAGGATTTTAAGAAACAGAATACATGGTAATGAAGGGCAAACATAATGAGGACTTTAGGGACAGACCTTGGTGAATAGAATTATAATTTTTGTGAACTGCACCCAGATTTCAGGGTTAAGCAGGCCCAAACTATTTATAGATGGATGCTAGAAAGGACCATTAAATCTTCTTGTCCTTTGTATAACACAGGCCAGCAAGTTTCATCCAGTTACTCTGAAACTATAATTTTGCCGGCCATAGAAAAGTACCATGTCAACCTTCAGTGTGTTTTAGTGGCATAGAATATGGAGGATTTCTATCCCCGTCTCTTACAGGAGTTGATAGGGTGTTTTACAAGTTCAGGAGCTCTGAAATCTGTGATGTGCTCCCTTCTGCTGGCTCTCATAGAAAAGGGAGAATTCTGTATACACACCTTCAAGTATGGCACAAATACTGCATTAGCCTACAGTAGCCAAGACCAGTGCTCAGATGCAGCCCAGTCCCTAAGTAAGCTGGTCACATCTTTTCTCTTCAGAAACTTTACAGTAGTAGGAAAAAGGTAAGGAAGTTCGGATTAAAACAAACCCCAGGAAACACTACTGAAGTTTTTCATCACTGTGTAAGAAGATGCATTTCAATGGTCACCAAGGAACAAGAGGTACATTTCAGCTCA
>NW_005841977.1:285592-302063 GCF_000455745.1 Alligator sinensis | reverse complement strand
CTTTCCCTGCTTGGGAAAGAACAGCGTGGTTCTAGGGTGCCAGAGGGGAAGGAGAGGGCAGTTTCACACTCAGGGCTGGCTTCAACCAGAGGTAAGGGAAATTTTTTGTTACTTTTTTTCAAGCCAAGCTAACTTGGGTTTAGTGATTTCTGGTTATCCACATAACTTTTTAAAGGGAAGCTTTGCTGACTACACTTGAGCTTTGTTTCTGATGAGTCAGCCCACCAGCTCTCACACGTTTCCTCTCACCTTCTTCATCAGGTTAAAGCTTCTTAGGCTCACCTTCAAGGCCCTGCACAAATCTGCCACTGCCTACATCTCTGCTTTCATTTCCGCTCGCTCATCTCTGGCTGCCCACACTCCTCACAAGTGGTTCTGTTGTGCCTAAATGCTCTCCGGTGCCTATCTTTTTTTGTCTTCTTTTGTGCTGTCCTGTGTGCTTGGAGCTCCCTATCTGTTCCTCATTATCTCTCAAGCTAACAAATGATCACAGATTTTGCAGGTCTCAATTTTGGGAAGTCCAAACCTTTGGCCTTATGGAACACCTAGAGCTCTAGCTGTAGTTAGCTGGAGTAGTGGTACTTGGCACCTCGGAAAATCAGGCCCATGGTAGCTGAAGTTAAGCACCTAAAGATTACTTCCCTCCAAATCAGTGCCCACTTCTAAAATGCAACCCCTTACAGATACATTTTCAAAAGTGCTGAGTACACAAAACACTAGATAAAATCAACAGAAATTGCAGGTATACAGTGTCCCAGAAAACAAGGCTTCAGTAATTGTCCCCTCTTTGCAACACCCACTACTATGACTACTGCCTGCCTTTTGCTATAGATCAGGGGTTCCCAACATTTACATGCCCAAGGGCACATTCATAGATTCATAGATTGTAGTTGGAAGGGACCCCGAAGGATCATCATGTCCGACCCCTTGCCTCAGGCAGGGAAAGGACCGAGGTCAGACAACCTCAGCCAGGTGCCTATCTAGCCTCCTCTTGAAGACCTCCAAGTTAGGTGACAGTACCACCTCTCTTGGCAGCCCATTCCAGATTTTGGCCATCCTTATTGTGACAAATTTCTCTCATGTTCAACCTGAATCTACTCTCCACTAGTTTGTACCCATTATTCCCAGTTACTCCTAGGGGTGCTCTGGTAAATAGCGCACCTCCAACTCTCTGTTGTCCTCCCTTGATAAACTTATAGGCTGCTACAAGGTCTCCCCTCAGACATCTCTTGTGAAGGCTGAAGAGATTCAGAACCCTCAACCTCCCCTCGTAGGGTCTTTCAAGGAGGCCACTAATCATATGAGTGGCCTCCTCGGGATCCCTCTTGAAGTGCGACGCCCAAAACTGTACACAGTACTCCAACTGTGGCCTAACCAATACCGCATAGAGGGGGAGCATCACCTCCCACTATCTGTTGATCATGCACCTGCTAATGCACGATAAGGTGTGATTGGCTTTGTTGATGGCTTTGTTACACTGCTGGCTCATGTTTATCTTGGAGTCAACCATGACTCCATGATCCCTTTCAGCCGCTGAGCTGTTGAAGAGGTCATCCCCCAACCTATAGATGTTCTGGGGATTCCTCCTCCTTAGGTGGAGTACCTTGCATTTGTCTTCGTTGAATTGCATCCTGTTTTGTTCTGCCCATTGCTCCAACCTGCCCAGATCAGCCTGTATCTGCTCCCTGCCCTCCAGTGTGTTAACTTTGCCCCATAACTTGGTGTCATCTGTGAACTTGGACAGGCTGCTCTCCGCACCCTCGTCCAAATTGATGATAAAGATATTAAATAACACCGGTCAAAGGACCGAACCCTGCAGGACACTACTGCCTACCTCCTTCCAGGTCGAAAACAACCCATCCACCACCACTCTCTGGGTGCGGTCCCTAAGCCAGTTTGCCATCCACCTGACTGTGTAAGCGTCCACTCCACAGCCTGCTAACTTATTTATTAGAATAGGATGGGAAACTGTATTGAAGGCCTTCTTAAAGTCCAGGTAGATGACATCTGCCTCAGCTCCAGTGTCAAGGCAGTGTGTTACCCATGCTGGTTTCCTTTAAGCATCATTTAAAAAGCAGTGGGTGCCAATATGAAAATTAAAATTTAAAATTTAGATTAATCCAATCATCTCATCCATCACTTAAAATTGCATTAGATCCGCCACTTCAAAATGCACCTTCCCTTCACTTTGTATTCTTTTGAAGTTTTATCCATGGTGCCCGTGGGCACCAAATTGGGAACCGCTGCTATAGATTCTCTGGCGCTGGGGTACCCACGCTACTCTGTGCACCTGACTATACCCCAAAATGAAAGAAAGAAGAAAACTCAAGTGTCAGTTGTAAAAAAAAAAAAATCAGAGTTAGCATGTCGTTATAGCCCAGGCATGAGGAAGGGCTCTTTGTGTCCAGAAGCTTGTTTAACATCTCTCCCAACTACACAGTTGGTTCAGTAAAACATATCATCAAAAAGCCCTTCCTGCTTACAGATGCTGAAAAGGCAGTTGGCTACAGACGCAAGGAATCATTATTTCCTTGATACAGAGTCAGATGCAAGGAATGATTATAAACTTGTATCACTCCAAAGTTCTCACCCTCAGAGTCCCACAAAACACAGTACACATTTACAGGAAATCAATGGGAGAGCTGATAAGGCAGCACAAGCAGACATGTACACAGCACCAAATCTTAACTTTTTGCTGACCCAAATAACAACTGGCTAAAGCTGATTCTAACCAAGACAGAACTGATGCTGCCAGGAATAAGGGTATTTTTCAATAAGCTTCCTTCTATGAAATTCTCTCCTCTATCAACAGTCTCTGTTCCAAGACTGTTGAAGCAGGTCACTGCTTTGGAGTCTGCTGGGACCCCTCAATGCTATGGACACCCAGCTAATACAGTAGCAAAAAACTTCCATTGCTATATGTGACTGGCCACGAGATTACGCTCAGTCCTACCAGACACACCTCTGAGCACAGGCTGATCTGTGCTGACTTCCAGAACTATTTACTGAAGCTCATATCTACATAAGAAGCCACACATTTAAAAAAACCTGGTCTTTAATGTAACAGCCCATAAATTCACCACTATAAGTCACTGGCTCCCTACTGAATTCTGGCCATTTCAAATTCTTTATCCTGATATTTAGGAGTAAGAGTGATCACAGGCCTCGCTCTGTTGAGGTCTAAATGGAAAACCCAGCTCTTTGATGTAACTTTCCATGAGCAAATTCTTTAGAATTTCACATAACTTGATTATTTTATTGCTTATTTCACTTACAGGTATGTCTACACTGAAATATTATGACAATGGGGTCCATTAATACTTAGATCAGTGGGCACATTTAAAATAATTTATTCTACTGCCTACGTAAAAGTCACTTGTTCCCAGAAATCACCTGGGATAAGTTTGTGATAATGAGAAATATAAATTTGTGTGCAATGCCAAGACTTACACATTGGGTTTTGGGTCCTAGGTGTTTTAACTGTACTGTCAATACCCAGTTTAGATTGCAGGCATCTAGGGGGGAAAGGACTGAAATTTCAATAACAGTAGTGTTAAGCATACTGTTTTCATTCAATAACAAATATTAATTATTAAATCCAAGATTAAGAAGGACTCTTGATCCCTCAGACTCCAGTGATATTTTCAGTTACTTTTCAAAGTATGGTTGAAACTTGTCATTTTCTTCTTCTCTGATATATTTTTTTTCTTTTCCTGGATGTCATGTACATTTGACACACCATGCAGTCATAGACACACCCTGCAGAATACAACAGATAATCAAATAAACACACCCTGTAAAGAAATGCTCTCACCCAACCCTGATACAGGGCTACACATAACACAGAACACACCCCTGCCACACGGGCTTGCAAACAAAGGGCTACAGTTGAAGCCAACAAGCGCACCTAGGCAACAGAATAGGTGCTTTAAAAAAGTCAAGTGCCCTTAACAGTGACTGCACATACCCAATCGCTGAGCAAAACTGAACTGACCTAAGCAGTGACTGTACATACCCTGCTCATGAACAAAACCTCAATGATTTACATTAACAAACAATGACTGCACATGACCTAGTCAAATGTTGCCAAACTGTGCTTGAGGAGTCAGAGTTCAAGGCAGAGGACATGAGTTAAACCTGTGCAATGGGTGAGAAACTACAAAAGAAAAGAAACCGAGGACCATTTTATGTGATCTTGACACAACATTTATAATCCACATTTTTCCTGAATGGTTACTGGAGCTCAGATTATTCTTTTTAGAAATAAGAAGCCCTTGAGATGACAAAAGAAAGATGATCAAAATAATGAAATATTATAAAATTAATGAGGAGTTAAAATAAGGAATAGTGTATAATATACAGATTAAGAGTATCTAGGAAATTTAGATTTCTTACTGAGGGGAAAAAATGTATGGAGCAAATTATTGAGGTAGATGACTGAAACAAAGCATATAAAGAACGCTGTTGTCCACATAACCGGGACTATATTGACACTTTGAGAAAAGTGCAGAAAATGGTGACAAAAATCATCAGGAAGCCAAATTAAATCTGTTCAGCCTGGCTAAGTGTGAGTAAGATGGTACAGTATAGCAGCATATAAAAATATTAGCTGACTGACAAAGCATCTCAGGTCCAATCTTTAGGGGGTGTGAATGAGCACAGCTCCATTTAAAACAAGTAATGTTGTGTAACAGGTTAGGACCTAGCCCCTAAGAATTACTCAGTGCAATCCTAGAATTATGTAGTGTGGTACTCCAGTAGGAAAAAGAATTTTAAAAATATAGGCTGAATATTAGGAAGTTTTTAAACAATAAAATAGATATATTTGCCTTATTTGGCTGTGGAACAGTTCCCCAAGAAGCACCAGCATTAGGACTCTTAAATCTACACTATGTCAAAGGCTAGAAAATATGCTGCAGGGAACAATCCCACAAAAGAGAAAGACAGGGCTTTACTTTCTCTAACTTCAATGACTACAATGAGAAGCAAGCTAGCTTGGGAGACACGCAGATATCTGAGAGTCTATAAACTCCAAGTCTCTTCTTGCCCCTCTGTCTCAATTTTCCTGTCAGTAAAAAGAGGTGATTTTATCTATCGGGGAATTGTGGTATCAAACAGGATACACCATTTTGCCAGGGTGGAGCATCAAAACAAATTCCCTTTCTTGGCTGCTGGCATGGATCAATACAGAATTCATCTTGGAAGAGCTTGCCTTCGCTTGCTATTTCTTAATCATTTATCGATGAGATACTGGTTAGGAATCTAGATTGAATCATAAATGACCTGTTTCCCCTCTAAGGAAGTGATCAGGAACATGGAATGTGTTACTTATTTCATTGAGAGGGTGACACTAAAATTTGGAGCCTCCTGACTACTAATCTAAAGCTAACCCAATTCTGTGGTCTTAAGTGAGTCACTTCACCCCTCTAGTTTGGTTTCTTTACTTGTAAAGCAGTAATGTTAATATTTACTTACTTCAAAGGAATTGTGAGGATCAATTGTTAGCAAAGCACTTTGAAGAGAAACACTACATTGTATTAGCTTTGCCACCACCAGAGATTAGTAATGTATTAATTCTATGTGGAAAAGTAGTTAACTCTCCAATCCAGATAGCAGTATCATTTTACTTATTCCAGTTATACTACAGTGACCTCAAGTAAACTCTTTCTTTCAGTTCTCATACTAATACACAGTGTGATCTAAGCAACCACACCCAGCTGGACTTCAGTCAAATTCCTGTTCTTATCTCAGGCTTTCTAAAAACCTTATGTAATTAAACAATGTCACGATGAGGGTCTTATCTCAAGGCATTACCTTCTTGTCTTGGCATGGCTATAAGTTGGATCAAGCTGGAAAGCCAATCTGGCACTGATCCCAGAGTCTATCCATTTCTTCAAAATTAGATTTTACTTTTTGCAGCGTGGCCTGCTGCTGTGTTATATTCCTGAATCTGCAGCCTGAGCTATTGACTACATTACAATTTTAAGGGAATTTGTAACTAATTTAGATTTGCTTGGCTCGTAATATGGTTTATGACCTCAGGCAACCACTACTAATGGTACTGGATAAGCATAGCAGCTAGCAGTGTTTCAGCCTTGCCTGTAGCCTAGGCTGCCCCATGCTCGTCTTCCTGTAACTTGATCAACTTTGGTTTTTATTACCCTGTAGATGGGTATCATTAACCATGTCTATGTAACTGGTTAGACCTCATGAAAGCTGGGAATAGCCTCATTGGTTCCAACTGCTTTTTAAACGTTGAAACATAATACTGAGCATGTTAACTATTTCACTGCTGATCATTTAGCAAAAAATTCTATTGATGCAATCAGATATTGTAGGTGCCTGATGAGATGCAAAAAAACCCCTCTGAAATATTATCAGTCATAGAGAAGTAGGGCTAGAAGGGACCTCCAGAGATCATCTAGTCCAACCCCCTGCCTGATCCCTATCCAAACCATCCCATACAAAGCATAATCTAAACTCTGTATAAGACTACCATCAAACCTGACACAACATAACCTAGCACCCTAATCTGACACAGGCAAAGCAGGGGAACCATGGCAGACAATGTCCTGCCTCTATGAAATGTTGTCAATATACACGCAAGAGGTCCCTGGTAGAGGCCATGACCCCTGCTACAGGAGAGGCACCCCTCCCCACCATCTGAACATGGGGTAAAATTCCTTCCTGGTCCCAAATATGGCGATTAGTCTGACCCCCAGCAGAGAGGAAAGAACCTCTAGCCAGGAACCTCTGGCTTTGGTCCTAGCAGGAGCATTGGTACACCCCTTTCAAAGTCCCCAAGTCAACACCCAGTGCCTCTGGGAAAGCTTAAAAACTCCACTCAGAACCTCATGCCATTCTGACATGGACCTGTTAATAATTACCCTTTGCTTGCCTGAGCCAGTTATCTATCTACCCTATAGTAGCTTTATCCAGCCCACATTTTCTCCAATTTGTTTATGAGAAAGGCATGTGGAACCTTGTTAAAGGGCTTGTTGAAGTCCAGATATACTATATCTACAGCATTCCCTTCATCCACCCAAGTAGTTACTCTGTCAAGGGAGATCTGGTTTGTTTTTCATAAATCCATGCTGGCTGTTTGTAATCAACCTTTCTTCCCTCAGATCCTTGCAAATGCTACCCATTCTCTCAGGCATCTGCAGGACTGTCTCCTACAGCAGGGGCTCCCAACCTTTTTAGATCGTGGACAACTGCATTCCAGAAGTGACCGGCATACTGCAGCGCAGCAGCCAACCCTTTTTTATTCTCAGCCGCCGCTCGCCACCCCCTCCCTCCTTGCTGCCGGCAGGCGGCCAGCAATCGCCGCTGGCTGCTGCCAACACTGCCAGTGGTGTCTGTGGGAGCTCCCTGCTTACCGCTGCTGCGCTCCTGCCACCGCCAGCACCGCCGCGCCCCCCTCCCAGCCACTTGAGGCACACATCGTTCATGAAATTTAGTGGCCGATTACAGTGCTCCTTACTGACCACCCACTATTGATTTACACTCGGGTCTCTTTATGCGTGGGTTGCATTCCAAAAAATCCTTGCATAAAGCAAATTCGCAAGAAGCAACTCCATTATTACCTGCAATTAATAGGGATCCATACCAGCCTCCTTTTTTGCTTCATGGCTGGCTCAGGAGCGGGGTTAGGAGATGCACTAGAAGGTCACTTAGACAACATTTCACTAAATTCAATAATAAAGGCAAATAGATGCACCACAATATGAGTGCAAGTAGCGTACTGCTGCACAGAACAATGGACAATGAGAGACTGAGGCAAGTGTGTGATGGAATCGCATACTCGCCTCACTCACCTTCCCACAATGCTTCACTCACATCACTGCATGCCGCGTTGCATGCTTCTTCACACAAGACTGAAATTTTCTTGCACAAAGCGAGTTTCTGGGATAGACTAGTCGTCGCATATAAACGAATTTGCACAAAATGAATTTGTATAAAGATAAACCCAAGTGTACAAGTCATACATGGTATAGCCATGAGCAGCTTCCCACTTGCATTGTTATCAAACTAGTGGCTTCTGCTAATGGCTTTTTGCTGCAGACAAACTATAATAACTGCTATGGCCAGGATCCATCATACCTACTGTCTATGCTACAGCACAGAAAAGAAATATGGCTACAGGCAAAATACCTTGTTAGTCAAGAAGTGTGACGGAAAGAGGAAAATGACAGAATGCTACAGATAGCACATTCATGACACTGGTCGCTTTGTTGATTGAACCACTTCTTTTTCTTCCAGCTGTTGTCACTGTCCCCCCGCCTTGTGAGTCCGCTTCTTTCTGTTCTTTCTCTGGTAGTTCACCTGGAAACTTAGGCTATGACTGGAAACAAGAGAAATTTAGCCAACAAACAGAAAAGTGCCCTAAAGCTCAGATCTGTTAGTCTGTGCAATAGCCTTCTAAAGGAAAGAATTAAAATTCTCTTGAGATTTATTTTATTAAATAATTTGTATCCAAAAATAGTCAAAATTAATTCCAAGTGTCCAGGATCATAAGTGACCCTAATATTGGCAAACATCCTCTATCCACACCTGGGGCTTCAGATGTTTCCAAAATCTTTGGCCAGCATCCTACTTGCAGGCCCAAGCCCAGAGGCTTGGGGTTCAGATGCCCCTAAATTTTGCCTGCCCTCAGCCATAGGGTGCCAGGAGCAACCTGGGGAGGAGACTCCCACTTCCATAAACTGGGCTTAAAGCCGTTGCACCTTGGCGGGTTCTGAACCACGGCAGAAGAACAGCTCTCCTGCAAAGCAGTTCAGAAAAACTGCCTTCTTGGACACAGATACATGGCATTTCCCCTGCCAGGTGAAGAAGCTACTACGCTTGTCCTGAGCCCTCTAGAGGAGAGATTTAAGCTAAGATGAAGAAAGCCCTAGAAATTAAACCATAGGACAGAGGTTCCCAACCTCCAGGCCGCAGCCTGATACCAGGCTGTGAAGGGTTGGTTGCCGGTCCACAGGAGGGTCAGCTGCCAGACTGGAAGGGCAGAAGTGACCGGCATACTGCGGACCGGCAGCCAACCCTTTTTTATACTGAAGTGTAGGTGGCGCCTTTTCGCAGGGGGTGCACCGCCATGCTCAGGGGGTGCACGTGCCAATGGTGGTGTTGCCAATGCTAAAGATGCAAGCAGCAAAAGCATCTGTCCCAACACTGAACCAAAGATACTCAAGTTATTTTGGACACTTCAACTTCTCCTTGCTTCCATTTTCTGATGACAATGGACGGGCCAAGAGATTTGCAAGTGGGGGAATGACGGTGGGAGCCAGACTGCGCTCGGGCCGGCGTCCAGAGGAGCCCTGTGGGACGGCAGAAAGACATCTCTGGACACAGGCACGTGTCTGGTTGCTCACTGTGGTCCCACTAGGATACCGGTCTCCAGGAGGGGAACGGGCTGCGCTGGCCTCGCACGCCGCGCAGACACCTGCAGCGCAACATCTGCCCAACAAAACAAAACCTGAAGCCTCCATTCTGCCTGCCCGCCCTTTGGACTTCAGGACTCTCCACGAACCCAGATCTCCTGGGCGCCACGCCCCGGCCCCAGCTCAGAGCCGGCCTCCGAGACCCGGCGGTGCCGCCCCCGCGCTGCTCCACGTGGGCTCGTGTGGCTCCGCCTGTCCCTTTAAGGGGGCAGCGGAAGCGGCGCCGAGCGCCCAATGGGGTCGCGCTTCTAGGACGCGTCACTTCCGGGCCCTGCAGCCGGCACGCGCAGGACCCAGAGCCGGGCCGGGGCCCCGCCACCACCATGCCCTTTGACCTCCGCCGGTGAGTGCGCCCCGCCCCGCCCCACAATGCGTCTTCGGCTGCGGAGGAAGGCGAGGAGGCGTGAGGGCCCTGGGCCCGGCGTGTGGAGGAACTTTGTGGCCGGCTCCTCTCGTGGCCCGGCCGGCGGCTCCCGGCCTCCCGAGCGCAGAGGGGCCCTGGACGCCCAGCAACCCTTTTTGTTGCTGCCAGGCTCCGGGGGGTGTTGGAGTCCGGGGCTGTGCTGGACCCCTAGGCCGGGGCTGGAGCCGGGCTGCACTGTGCCCCCGCCCCTGGGAGCTCCCAGCCGGGGGATGCTTGCTGGCGCAGGGGGAGCCCAGGATGCTGATGGAGCACCAGATCCCCTCGTGCCTCATTGCTGGTGCAGGGGGATCAGGATCCTGGACTCGCCCTGCCCCAGCAGCGTGGCGTGATGGGGTCTGCTGCTCCGACCCACAGTCATGCTTTTCGCCACGCACGATTGCATGTCCGATCCCGTTGCACTTGTAATTGCACCTCTGCCGGGGCCAGAGTAACTTGGTTAATGTGGAGCTGTGGGTGCAACTGCTAAAAAGCTTTCTTGGGGCTCATTGTGTCTTTCTGAGCACAAGCGCTGAATCCCTCTAACTCCCTAAAGAAGCAGGAAATGTGCAGTTAAGATTCCCTTCCCTGCTGCACATGCACAGCTGCATCACGCTGCTTAGTGTTGTTATAATAACACTGCAAAACAAGTATTGGCGAATTGGGAAAATCGGCAACAAGAAGACACTTCCCATGTAAACTGATCGTGGAACTTCATCTGTGATCCCCTCTGAAATGTCAAGACGACCTGGGAGAATCACAATGAATTAGTCCTCCCGTGCAAAATGGTTTCTTTGTGCCCGCTACTGTTCCAAATCGGGCCTTTAAATTATGCAGTTCGACAGGATCCTCTTTATCCATAAGGCAATACTGGTCCCGGGGATATGTCTTTGAATGAGAATGCTTGCTGAAGCACAACATAGCTGAAAAAGATACGATTCATTATATCCACCTAATTTTTTGGTGGGGGTTTGTAGCTTCAGATCAGCTCTAGGCTCCTGTGTTTGCTGTGCATGAAACTAGGTAAGAAAATTCTTCCTCTGCTCTGGAGATGTTCAGTCAGTTTCAGTTCCGTAAGTCTCTGTCTGCAGACTGCAGATGTCATGAAAAACTACAGTCGCTCCATAATAGTAGGTGAGAGGAAGTGAATTGCGTGCAGCTGGATAAATGTGTTTTCCTTTAAGGTCTCAAAATCCTTTTGAAAACAAGTTCACTAAAATGAATGGAAGGGCTGTTCTCATCAGGGCTCTGAAACAGCTACATTTAATGAACCCCTCAAGCTGTAAGGCTTGGATCCATGTTTCATGAAAATACAGAAGTGTCAGCTCATATCTTTGTTTGAGAGATGTCAGAGTCATGGATAAATCAGTTTCTTTGTTTCCTTCAGCTAGAAGGACTAAAAATAGATTTTTCAAGGCATCTTCTTACATAATGGGAACTGGAAAATAAATTGTTTCTTCTCCATCCAAGCAGAATAGCAAAGATGTATCTAACCCTACACTTAGGAGTTCTGATTCAGCGAACTTGCATCCTGTGTGACAAAACTCATCCCATTTTGGCAGCATGAACTGGGGTTATGGGCAGAATCCTTGTAGAAATTAGAAGAATTTGACATACATTTACATTGGCATGATAATTGTGAAGTCTGTGAAACAATTATTTGGGATTAAAAAAATATACTGGTACAGATAAAGCATGGTGAATGTATTCAAGAACAACAGTTGTCACAACCATATATCCTGTGGTGTGGTGTTCTGGAGAAAGTCATGTTCCCATCATTAAGAAGTCAGAGACAAAGAGAAAACATCAATCATCATATCCAAGATGCACCATTTTAAAAAAATGTCTTTAATGCTCCATGAGGCAAGTGGCTTTTTGTTTGTTTGTTTTGCGTTATCTTTTATTGGATGAACTACTAGTGTGAGACCCACAAAATCTTGGGTTTGTTTTGTATTATATGGTGGTGTCTGTGGCAAGAAGTGAATAATCAGGGAGTTGTTTCTGTTTAAATTGTGCCCACACAGTTGGTGCAGATGGAAAAATAAGGTGTGAGAATGGAAAGTTGTAGGATCTGTTAGACCTTTTGTGGGTATGAATTGCAAAACTGACACCATGCCACTGCAAACACCAGGCCACAAACATTTTTGCCAGCTTTAAGTGGAAGGGGCATGTAAAGAATGAGTACACTTGAAGCTTTAATGACATCAAAGATGATAAGCAAGAACATTAATTATTCCTAACAATGAATTGGCAGTGAGTACAGACCTAGTGCAGTATCCTTTAGATAGAAGTTTGGGAGTTGGGTGTTTTGCTAACTAGGTCACCATGTAGTCTATCTCTAAGTAGAAAGGGTTATATGATAGTCTGGACCAAAACTGATCAAGGCACACATGACAAGCAGTGAGAACTGCATCTAACTGAAAAGGTTCAGCTGACAGTGAAAGAAGGCATTTCTGGCCATGGAGGATGGGTAGATGTTGAAGGACAGACCAGTGATGTCAAACATATGGCCTGTGGGCTGTATGTGGCCCATGGAACTGTTGCATCCAGTCCACTGGTAGTCCTTTGGGCTACCAGAAGCTCACTGCCCCTTGGCTCCTCACTGTTGTATGTCCCTGGCACTGCTGACCGGCTAGAGCCCTGTGTTTCTGGGCAGCGACATCGAGTTGGAGGTGTGAGGCTGCATGAACGTGGCTCTGTGCAGCTGTATGCCGCCAGCTCTGTGCCACTGTCTGGCCAGAGTGCCATGCTGGTGCACAGTCCTGGCTCTTCATGAATGCACGCCCCAGACTCCATGCTGCCTGAACGCAACACGGTGTAGCTGTGCACTCCTGGTTGCATGCTGCTGCCCAAATTCAGCCCCACAGATCCAACCCTGGAGAAGCCCCCAAATGTCAAAGTGTAATTGGAACTCTGGTTGGAACCTTGTGATAGAATGAACCTTCTGTCTCTTAGGCTGCAGGTTCAAATATGGATCAGATGAGTAGAAACCAAAAGATTACTTTTTGTACCCAGTCTGTAAAATTAGTTGACAAGTATCAGTTTAGTTCCTTACCAATGGGAATGCATGTAGCAGATAGGAGTGCTCAGAGGCCAAAGACTTAAGAGCCCGTGACACTTAAATATACCTCTTACACAGCTACAGGTAATCTTTCCAGCTCAGGAGTGGGTCCATGTTGGTGGGGGTCAATGGATGGAGAAAGCCTGGGCAGTATCATGAGCTGTATCTGTTGCATATAAGTACATAAGAGTTCACTTTCATTAAGAACAAATTCAATTCATCTTAAAATTTAAGATGTGCTTCCACCTTAAATGAATGTAGAATAAAGGAACAACCACCCTGGCCCAAAGATTCTTCTTGTTTAAAGTATGCTTACCACTTATCTAGTACTTTAATTCTTCAAGACACTTCATATACACTGTTTAATACCTACAAGTCTTTTCTGAAGTGGGTGAGCAGTTATTAAGATCATAGTTCCTAGGTTGAAGTCTTTGGTATGTCTCTTCTTGGATCTGCATGGCACCTGAAGCGCGTGCCATTAAGTGTATGCCCTTTTGCCAGTACAAATTTTGGCCTCCATAAAGCACAGAGTTTTGCTGTTTTTTACTCTTAAAGCCCAAATTCTACCCATCCTTTCTTGTTTGTTAGGTCAAAGGAGCTGCATCCTAAATTAGGTTTGGATTGTGATGTGCCTGGTAGAATTCAGAATACCAGGGTTGCCATGTTTTTTACAGGAGGTGCGGGTGTCATTAAGATCTCAGTGTCTCTCTGGGATGTGTGCGCTTTTGCATTTGCACAAGTTAAACTGTAATGCTACATGAGCAGTTCTCAACTTTTTTAGACTTGAGACATCCCTAGATAGACTCAAGAAAACACTTGGAAAATGCCAGCTTTTAGTTTTCACTTTTTTCTACCTACATAAAAATAATAGAGCAGTTTTTTGTCGCAAAGAACTCAGAAAGGCCAGAACTCTGGATTTCTATTTGAAAGCTCCAGCTTTTTTTGTAAATCATGTTTGTAAACCTAACAGTGCTAACATTGTGTTGCCCCCCTATGGCATCCTGGTTGAGAATCACTATCCTACACCATCTTAAATGGGGATTGTGGGGCCAAATTGTATATAATTCATTCTAATTACTAATTAGACTTTGCTTCAGTAGCAAATGGTATCTCTGCTATAAAAAGACCCTTGCAATTTGAAAGGTCAGCTTCACTGCATTGTGAAGATTTATGAAGGTCAAAAACATGAAATAGGTACATCAGAGGCTGTATAATAAAGTGAAGAGAAACTTTGCCCCAGGTTTTATTTCCCTTGTAGTTGATGACTTTTCTAGCATCAGTCGATTTGTTAGTTACATTTGATTCTGTGAAAGCAACCAAAGCTTCCAAATTCTTTCAGTACTCTTCACCTATTGATGTGTAGCCTGAGAGAAACTAAAACAGAGTAGTAGCAGATTTCAGTTCTCATTCTAACATGAGGCAATTCCAAAGTTGTGCCGACTGATCATAGCCCTTTTTGCAAAAAAAGAAAGGCATTGCCATGCGGCCTCTTATTTATAGTTAATTGAGGAATTTAGAATTATTTCTCATCATTTAATCACCTTGCTGGTTTTATGTTGCTTAATGCCATGAATGGAGTATTATAGCCTACTAATACACTGTGAATGGATTTTAGAGGTCATGGGGGAAGGAGCTAGATTTAGAAGAGATTTTGATTTAAATTGGAAATTGTAGCAGTGACTCATACTTTCTTTTGTACAGTACCTAGTCAGCTGGGGTCCCATCTTTGTTACTCAATCTTAATAAACATGCACAATCTTAATAAACAGGATTTTTTTAAAGGGACTGTTCGTGGGGATGGGTATTGTAATCCACACCTCAAAGTTTCTGTTTTTGGGGCATAGGCACATCCTTGCTTCAGTTCTTATTTATCTTTCCGGAGCTAGTTGGTCAATCCCTAATTGAAGCTGACATACTTTCAACCTAATTGCTTTGTACCAAAAGGGGGGGCAGTGTCTGAGTTTCTAGTTTAAACACATCCATTGTGATTGGTAATAGGTGAAGTAATGCTTAAAGTACCCGGTCTGGAGTCCGAATTTAGTGATGTAAACCATCTCAGGAACCATAGAGTACTGTAATGTTGTGCTTTTGTTCATCCACCCTGAATAATAAAAAACTAACCTTAAAGCAGCAGATTGCTAACCACTTAAAAACCTTATGAAACATTTCTTCTAAATTCTGAGAGATCAAGCAGTAACTTTTGCATTCAGTTCTGGGCACTGATGAAAGTTGTCTTTGTGATCCTCACTCTTAGGAGGAAAACAAACATAGCTGTCCTACCTGATCCTTTCCCCGTCTTGCCCCTTGTGAGAGATTTATGAGGACTGAAACTCCAAATCCTGGTTTTATGACCCTCAGCATGGAAACTAGATGAACACACACCTTGCATAAATTCAACCTGGCTATTTGCTTATTTTAGAGCAGAGATTGTGACCAAATGACACGCCATTATTACAAGATCAATATAAACTGTTAATGGAAATGTACATATTTGGTCCTGTTTTAATTGGAATCCTCAGGACTTTTTACAGATTCAAAATGAGTTTGCAGTGCTGATAAGCCAGTAGCAGTTCGTACTGCACCAGTCTGTTTGTTCTTTCTCAGTGTGCTGTTTGACCAGCTGAATTAATACACAGTCATTTATTTGCCAAAGTTACTAACTGAACTTCTGCAAAGGAGCTTTGGATGCCTTTTGTGTTAGAGCATAAGTATTGGTGCTGGGAATGGCTGTCTATTTCTTCAAGGGTAGTGGTTTATTTCTTGATTTAGCACCACTGTGTGTAAACACATGTGCCCTATACTAAATTATGCGTACTGGGACACTAACTTCAGTAGCAAATAAATCCTGATGTTCGTATTGTGCCTTTATGCAGAGGTCTTGGTGAAGTTCATTTATAGACTCTTGTATATGATCTGGTTGGAAACTGTATTCTTCACTTCCTGATCTAATTTGTATAGGCATAAATAATAACTGTAAATGATGGTCTATGTCAGGGGTTAGCAACCCTGGCACGCGTGCCGAACGTGGCATGTGAGGCCATTTTGCTTGGCACGCCACAGCCAGCCCTGGCTTCGGGTAGCTGCTGCCAGCAACGGAGCCTGGGCTGCTCCCAGCGGGGCTTGCAGCGTCCCAGCTGCCTGCTGGGAGACCCTGGCGGGCGCCAGCTCCCCAGAACCAGGGCTGGCTGCAGCCGGGAGGCTCCAAACAGCTGTGCTGGGCTCTGGCATCAGCTCTGCACCGGCAGGCACACCTTGGAGCGGGCAGTGGGGGAAGGGCCTGAGGCAACGCAGCCATGGTCTCTCCCCCGCTCCCGGCATGGAGGTGATGAGCCCAGCGCAGCTGTTTGTAGCCAGCCTGGGCTCTGGGCAGCTGCAGCAAGCAGCAGACGGGCTGCAAACAGCTGCGCCAGGCTCCACAGCTGCAGGGTCAGCTCCATGCTGGCGGCGACTATTTGTGCACCTCAGGGCGGACAGCAGGGCAGCGCAGCCCGCTCCGAGGTGCCTGTGCACTCGCCGCCAGCATGGAACTGATGCCGGAGCTGTGGAGCCTGGCGCAGCTGTTTGGGGACT
>NW_005841977.1:284001-285509 GCF_000455745.1 Alligator sinensis | reverse complement strand
CGGCAGGGCTGGGGGGGCAGGGGCTTTGGGTGGGGGGAAAGGGGCACAAGCAGGGCATCCTGCCATGTACCCCTTGCCCTCATTTTGTTTTTCTGCCATACCGGTGCTCTGGCACCTTCTGAGAGAGGCATTGCGGAGTTTTTCGGCACTCTGGCCAAAAAACATTGCCTACCCCTGGTTTACGCTATTTGCTGGCATTTTACACTCCAGAAGATCTTATTAGCTAATGAAGTAATAGTTATACACCTTGGAATAAAAGACACTGTGCCAATACCACTTAATATTAAAATTTAGTATCTCTGAGATGCCATAAGGCATGTGTATATTATTGCTGGTGAACAATGTTAAATGACATGCAGTTGTACCCAATACAGAATTCTCATGAAATAACCACAGTGTGTTTGTTTTTAAACCATGAAATTGTCTGGCCTATAACTTTATTTAAACAAGAGGTCTTTGAGGGAATTTAAAATAAGCAGTCAGAGCAAATTAATTATCCATGTAAGACTGGATTATATTGAGAGATTCTAATGATGCTTGTGACATAGGCTGAGGTGTGTATGAGTCCAAATACAGTAGAATGCCAAACAAGCACACTCCATTCAGCTGCATATCTTGTCAACCCTATTTAGTTTCTACAGTGCAGTTTTCTTCTTTTTCTCAGGGTTATGTAAAGAGTTCTTGCTCTTTTTGATCAGGAAATCCAGTGCTATTTGTGAGCACTTGAAGAAATATCTTTCTAAATTCCTAGAAATATTTAAAAAGTGCTTTAAGGCACAATTTCTGCCTATAGACAACAAGAATTTTGAATTGCTTCAAAAGGGGAGGGGGTATTGGTCTTCCAGAGCTTGCATCAGCTGTTTTGCTGTAGTTTGTCTGTGTGCTCCAGCAGTGTTACACATGAGCTAAGCCACTATAAATTTAAAACTGAATGAAACGGGGTTAAAGTTGCATTGGTTTTGCTACACTTGTAACTGTCACACTAGCTATACAGTAGTAATACATTTTACAATCAATTCACTGGGGTGGTTTGGTTCCAATTAAAATAGGTGTTTGGTATTAGAATTATAGACAATTAGGGTTGGAAGGGACCTCCAGAGGTATCTAATCTAACCCCCTGCTCAAAGCAGAACAGCCACCAGCTAGATCATCCCAGCCAAGGTTTTGTCTAGCCAGGTCTTAAAAACCTCCAAGGATGGAGATTCCGCAACCTCTCTGGGTAACCTGTTCCAGTGTTTTA
Organism: Alligator sinensis; assembly: GCF_000455745.1. Taxonomy (NCBI): domain Eukaryota; kingdom Metazoa; phylum Chordata; order Crocodylia; family Alligatoridae; genus Alligator; species Alligator sinensis. Next base: position 284,269 of record NW_005841977.1, on the reverse strand, counting down.
CTACCCTCCTAGTGAGAAAATTCTTCCTAATATCTAACCTACATTTCCCTTGCTGCAACTTGAGACTGTTGCTCCTTGTTCTGTCATCCGCCACCACTGAGAAAAAGCTAGCTTCATCCTCTTTCGAACCCCTCTTCAGGTAGTTGAAGGCTACTATTAAATCCCCTTGCAGTCTTACCTTCTCTAGACTAAATAAGCCCAGTTTCCTTAGCCTCTCCTGACAAGTCATGTCCCCCCAGCCCCCGAACCATTTCCATTGGCCCTGCTG
>NW_005841977.1:275997-283291 GCF_000455745.1 Alligator sinensis | reverse complement strand
TTTGTCAGAGTCCTCCAATGAGGATTCAAGCGGAGCTGCGCCTGGAAAGCTGTCCAGCCTGCACCGCGACCACCTTGGGTGTAAGTAAATAATCTTTTCAATCAACCATTACGCCTCCGTAACTGATTCTAGCTCGCGCGTACCTTACCGCCCTGCGGTCCCTTCTGACCCTGCGTGCCCGGGCTGCTGGCCACAGTCCGCGTGCGCAAAGACGGGCCCGGCTCGCACATGGCGAGGATGGGATCGGGAGCCGGCCCGCACACTACTAATGCAGCTCAGCATGCCATTAGTCTTCTTGGCAACAAGGGCACACTGCTGACTCAGATTCAACTTACTGTCCACTGTAACCCCCAGGTCCTTTTTTGCAGAGCTGTGGCCCAGCCAGTCGGTCCCCGGCCTGTACTGGTGTATGGGATTGTTCCATCCTAAGTGCAGGACTTTGCGCTTGTCCTTGTTGAACCTCATGAAATTTCTTTTGGCCTAGTCCTCCAATTTGTCTAGGTCACTCCCCCCATCTTGGTGGGACTAGCCCTACCCTCCAGTGTATCTCCTACTCCTCCCAGCTTGTTGTCATCTGCAGACTTGCTGAGGTTGCACTTTATGCTATCTTCCAGGTTGTTGATAAAGATATTGAACAAAACCGTCCCCAGGACTGACCCCTGGGGCACTCTACTTGATACTGGCTGCCAACTAGATATTGAGCCATTGATTACTACCCTCTAAGGCCAGTGGTCCAGCCAGTTTTCTATCCACCTTACAGTCCATTCATCCAGCCCATACTTCCTTAGCTTGCCTGCAAGAATGTAGTGGGAGACTGTATGAGAAGCCTTGTTAAAATTAAGATATGCCACATCCACAGGTTTCCCTGCATCCACAGAGCCAGTCATCTCATCATAGAAGGCAATCAGGTTGGTCAGGCATGACTTGCCCTTGGTGAGTCCATGCTGATTCTTCCCAATCACCTGCTTCTCCAGGTGCTTAGAAATGGACTCCTTGAGGATCTATCTGCTCCATATTTTTTCAGGGACTGAGGTGAGGTTGTGCCTGGTCTGTAGTTCCCTGGATCCTCCTTTTTCCCTTTAAATATGGATACTATGTTTGCCTTTTCCCAGTCATCTGGGATCGCCTCATCGCCATGAGTTATGATGGCCAGCGGCTCTGCAGCTATACCAGGCAACTCCCTCAGCACCCTCAGGTGCATCTCATCTTGCCCCATGGATTTGTATACATCCAGCTTTTGTAAACAGTCCCTAGGCTGTTCTTTAGCCACTGTTGGGCTGCTTACCTTCTTCCCAAACTGCTCTGCTTGGTGCAGTAGTCTGGGAGCTGACCTTGCCTGTGAAGACTGAGGTGAAAAAGGCATTGAGTACTTCAGCCCTTTCTGCATCTGGCATTAAGCTGCCTCCCCCATTCAGTAAAAGACCCACACTTTCCTTGATCTTTCTCTTGTTACTGATATACATGTAGAAACCCTTCTTATTACCCTCCATATCCCTTGCTAGCTGCAGCTCCAATTGTGCTTTGGCCTTCCTGATTTCATCTGTACACGCCCAAGCAATGCTCTTATATTCTGTGTTCTACTTATTTCTAAGTTCTTAGTGCCTCTTTCTCCTCCATTCTTGATGGAATACAATTTGTGGACTAAGCAAACAGGAGACAAATGTCTCCTGTAAAGCTTAGTCCACAAATTGGACTTCAGTAAATTGTGGCTCATTTCTTCTTGGCTTCACTTTACCAGCGCATCTGTCTTGCTTGATTCGTTTGCTAATTGCCACAGTCCTCTCCTCATGATATCATAATATGTTGCCCTGCAACCAAAGGATTGTAGCATCACTGAGCCAGCAGCTGTGGATAGTAAGCAGTCAGAGCTCATGGCAGTTTTGCATGTGTGCGCACTACTTTAAGTTGCTTTTTCTTTAAAAAATATCACAGACATTTTTTAAGGCCAGAAAGAACAGTTCGATCATCTTGTCTGACCTCTCGTATAAACCTAAGCTATTAAGCATTTAATCCAGCTTTTCCCATATTCATGGAAAACTTTGTCTTCCAAAGGCCTGTTGAAATCTTCCTTTCACCATATACACTGCAAAACCTCCTATGTACTGAAATGGTTTTCTAAATGCTTTAATATATACGTAGTGATCAAGGCTCTGAGAGTGGTCAACTTGTTACACTGAGGCAGTTTAATTACTGTACTGCAATTTTTAATCATTGTGCATGCAATCTGTTGGTTGGGTGTACTATTGTAAAAGGTGACTTCAGTTGGAGTGATGGTGTGATGAAAGTCCAACTGCTTTTGAACTGGTTCTGCAGGTGTTGCAGTGTTAAAGGAGGATTTTCTTAAATGAAGCATGTCTTATACTTATCAGGAACTCACTCAAGGAGCCAGAAATAAGAATTGGTTTTATAATGAATGGACATCTTGTAATGTGCACACATCCGCATTAATATAACATAATTACTAATTATAATGCTCAGCTCTACCTTTTCAATTTTTTAATAGTCAGATCATGAGACAACTCATTTTCCTGCCTGCCTTCCTTCTGTTAACTGCCTTAGGCCATTCTGTATGAGAGAGAAATTGGGTTAGGAACCATGCTAAACATTGGTACAACTCATTTTTTATATATATATATAAATGTATATATGTGTCCTCTCTCTCTCTCATTATTATTATTATTATTATTATTATTATACTCATTTTATATATTCTCTGATATCTCTCTCTCTTTCTATTTCTTACTCCATTTACTCCAATGCATAATCAGTATCTGGTGCCCCAAAGACCTCATCCTGCTTGGCATACTCTCAGATCTTGCGCTCGCTCGCTCGCTCTCTCGCTCTCGCTCTCTGTTTGTGTGTGTGTACATATATATGATCTGAGAATATGCCAGCCAGGATGAAGTCTTGGGGGCACCTGATACTGGTCATGAATTGGAGTAAGTGGGGAGCCACTCAACTGAATTGGGTCTGTGAACTGTTATAAGATCTGTAGCCTTATTTGAGAGCACTAATACTGTATTTTCTTGCATGAAATACACAATTTTGAGCTAAACCAACTGGGGGATATTAGGTTACGCATTATATTTGAGAAACATAGATCCCGGGGGTCCATAAATTTGGCTGTGGGGGAGTGGTGGCAGAGTTAATTGCTGTGGCCCTGGGAGCCAGAATAATTAGCTCTGCCACCACTGACCTGCCACCATGTTTCTGCAACTGTGGGGATCCCCCTGACCAGATGATAAGTTTTTGTGTGTTGGTTCAATATGGCACATGGGGTCATTTCACAGCCAGACCCAACATGCCACCCCGGACCCAAGTTATTTACTTGTACTACAAGGTGAGATCTCTTTTGCCTCTTGCTGATATCCAAAAACAGTGTGTGTTTGTATTCCAGGGCATGTTATATGTGAGAAAAATACAATATAAACCTAGCTTATCTGTAAGCTGTAACTGTTTTTTCTCTCTCATGGATGTTCCTGTAAATCTTTCTGGAAAACTGGATCAAAAACAGGAAGCCAAATGCTTCATCTGAGCTAAATTAATCTTTGGGTAATGTAATCTACAAAAGAAATCAAAACTACCCCAACAGGCTCTGCCCACGCAACAGTGACAGCATTTGAACGTAAATGGAATCTACTCGGAAGCAGATATCCTTGATGCAGCAAAATGTTATTATGGAAGTGCTACCCTAAGTCCATACCACACGGGTATGTACCTGCTGTGAGCTGGAGCAGTTCTTCATGTTCTGCTGGCTTCAGTGGATGAGTGCAGTGCAGCAGGTTCACTGGAGTGAGTTAAAGGTATGTGAGTTGTAGATTTGGTTTCAAGGCTTTGTAAAGTAGAGGACAGCAATGTGGAATCTAATACTCTTTAGTCTTAGCTCTTAAAGGCCAAGTGCAAATCCTGCCTCTTGATCATGTTCTTTGAATCATTCAGCTACATTCTCTTGTTTTTAGTCCAGCAATGGGTTGGGTCCTTTTAAATACCAGTCACTTTACTTGAACATTTTTTCTTCGTGACACTTTTCTCCTGTTTTGATGAAGGCTGGTATGGTTTACTCACTTTATTAAAAATACGTTTTTCTTCCATCCTTCATTTTGACACCTTAGCCTCACTGCCTAAAAGGGGAAAAAAACATGCTTGTTGGCATGAATCCACAGCTGACTCTGAGGCTAGAAATACTTTCATCCTCCCCCTAATTTCCACTGAAATACATTTATGCCTCATGCTTTTCTTCAAAAATGTGTGCACTACTGTTTCCTTTTTCTCCTTTTCATTCTGTCCCACCCTCTGAAAGAGTTCGCTCTCTTGGCAATGTCATGACGTCCCTTTAGGATGGAGAGCAGTCTACGTGCTTGGATCAAGATTGCCAAACTTAGAACAGCTCTGACCAACCAGGCATAATGGAGAACCTGTGATGGGTAGAGATGTACCAAAATCGTGATTGAATGGATTTTGCAAAATCCAGTGTTGCCTAATCAAGTCCACTGCAGGATGGGGAGAAGAAAACTTACTGAAAATAAAATGCTGACTCCCCAGCTCTTTCAGCCAGCCAGGGGTGAGGGGCCCCTTGGCCAATCAGAGTCTGGGGGGGCGTGGGGGAGGTTTCCATTGCCCAGGAAATAGCTACCGGGTCCCATGTTCTGCCATGAAATCTTCAGGCAGCCGCCTCAAATTCACTAGGTCCCTAATAATGGGGCTGGGGAGTGAAGGAACAGAAAGAGAGCTAATTTTTGGCTGAGAAATCAGTTCAAGCAGCGAACAGAACTTCCTTTGCTTTTACAGCTTCTTCCTTCAAGTGCTGTGGGGGCAAATGTACTATTCTAAATGCTAATTGTTTGGTTATGTATTTTTTTTAAATTCCTTTAGGCAGGTAACATGCCCCCCTGTTGACTGGACAAAGTGCGTGCCGCAATAGTATCTAGGCAGACAAGGTTCCTTGGGTGAATTTGATATCTCTTATTAGACCAACCCAAATAGTTGGAGAATAGTTATTAAGCAAGCTTTCGGGTTCAAAACCCCTTTGTCAGGCTAAGGAAGTTTCAGCAGTTGGTGTGTGCTCTTCCTGGATGGACTTTTCTGAAGAGGCTGAAGAGTCCCATGGCTCTCAGCCTTTCTTCATAGGGCCTATTCTCTTGCCCTCTGATCATTCGTGTGCCTCTCCTCTGGACTCTCTCAAGCTTCTCGACATTCTTCTTGAATTGCAGAGCCGAGAATTGGATCCAGTACTCCAGCTGCGTCCTCACCAAGGCTGAGTACAGCAGGAGGATGACATCCTGAGATTTACCTGAGAAGCATCTATAGATGCAAGCCAGGGTTTTGTTTGCTTTACCAGCTGCGACATCACATTGGTGGCTCATGTTCATCTTGTGGTCAGTTATGACGCCCCAAAGTTCAGCATCATCGGCGAACTTAGCCAGTGCACTTCTGACACGAATGTCCACATATTTGATAAAGATGTTGAAGAGAACTGGTCCAAGGATAGAGCCTTGGGGGACGCCACTGGTTACGAAGTGCCATACTGACTCGCTACCATCGACCACTACTCTCTGGGTCTGACCTTGGAGCCAATTTCCCAGCCATCGAACTGTGGTGTAGCTGAGCTACAGTTGGCCAACTTTTCCATGAGGAGGTTGTGGGACACCAGATCAAAGGCTTTTTTGAAGTCCAGGTATATGACATCAATTTCTTCTCCCTTGTCCAAGTGATACATCACCTGGTCATAGAAGGAGATGATATTAGTTGGGCAAGACCTACCCCCAACAAATCCTGCTGGCTGTCCCTCAGGATGTTGCCCTCAGCCAGCTTATCCTGAAGGGTCTCCTTGATAATTTTCTCGAGAATCTTACCAGGGATTGAGGTCAAGCTGATTGGCCTGTAATTCCTGGGATTCACTTTCCGCCCTTTTTTGAAGATGGGTGCCACATTGACTTTCTTCCAATTTTCAGGTACTTCACCTGAGTGTCACGAATTTTTTAATATTTTTGCCAGTGGTTGGGCTATGACTCCTGCCAGCTTCTTGAGTACCGTAGGGTGTAATCTGTCAGGACCAGCTGACTTGAAGTTGTCCAGCCTCTCAAGGTGATCCTTTCCTAGATCAACACCGATGCTGGATATAAGTACGCCCTCACCCTGGCTGTCCTGTGTCTTGCTAGGCAGGGTGGTCCCGCTGGACTGAATATTTTTGCCAGTGGTTGGGCTATGACTCCTGCCAGCTTCTTGAGTACCGTAGGGTGTAATCTGTCAGGACCAGCTGACTTGAAGTTGTCCAGCCTCTCAAGGTGATCCTTTCCTAGATCAACACCGATGCTGGATATAAGTACGCCCTCACCCTGGCTGTCCTGTGTCTTGCTAGGCAGGGTGGTCCCGCTGGACTGATGAAAGACTGACGTGAAGTATCCGTTAAGCAGGTTGGCCTTTTCCTGGGTGTCAGTTATCAACTGTCCAATGTTACCCTTGCTTTTTTTCTGACTCCCTGTATATCTGAAAAAGGACTTTTTGTTATCCCTGATATGTAAAGCCAGATGGAGCTTGGTTGCAGCCTTGGCTTTCCTGATCTGCTCCCTGCAGGTATGGACCAGTGCTGAATACTCCTCCTTGGTGGTAATTCCAACCTTCCATCCTTTATAAGTCTCTCTCTTGAGGCGTAGGAGGTCCTCGAGTTCCCTGGTGAGCCAGGGGGGTTGCTCACCGTCCTCAATTCGATTTGGCCTAATCCAAATCTGAACATTCAATGCTGAGTCAGAGAATCAGCCATTCAGACAGACAGCTTTTAAAGGTATTTTTTCTACATGCCTTCAGGTACCAGCGTGGCTTGTGAACGCTGCGATGCTGGGGTACATGGAGCGTCCCACAGGAGTGCAGGGGGGTCTGCCACATGCTCAGTGGCGAACCTGGAAGTGGACCGGAAGTACTTCCAGTCCACTCCCTGGTCTACTGGGGAGCGCGCTGGTCCACTGCTGCCAAGTGTGCTGGGGAGCTCCCCCCCCCCCATCTATGGGACACTCCATGCTCCCCAGCATTCATGAGCTGCCTGCTACCTAGAGGTATGCAGAAAAAACATTTAAAGCTGTGTCTGAATCGCCAAATCTTTCCGATTCGGAGAGATTAAAGGGTCCTCTGAATGTATTTGGATTTGGAGATTCAGCCACCGAATCAGACCAAATCTCCACCGAATCGAATCGGGGACGAAAGCTTCGCACAGCCTTATTAAACGCATGCATTAAGCATAAGTACTGATATGAATGGGGACTAGAACTTATAGTACAGATATTATTGATTTTACCAGCTC
>NW_005841977.1:268679-275987 GCF_000455745.1 Alligator sinensis | reverse complement strand
ATTTTCCCCTTGCTCCTCCCCCCCACCAAATAATTCTTCAAAATTATTTTTTAAAAAGGTTAAACTTTGGATTGGCAACTTTTTGTACACATACGGTGTTTGAATTGTAGACCTCAAAGTGCTTTACAAAGGTGCTTATGTAGCATCACTGCCACTTTACAAATAGAGGAGCTAGAACAGAGCCTCACCATGAATCTGTGCTGGGAAAGGCATAGAATCCAGATCTACTTGCTCCCAAATCCTGCCTCCTGTGAGAACAACTATATCACATCTACGTGTCCCAGCAGCTGTCCTGATCCCTTGCTTATACGTTACATTCTCACCTGCTTTTGGTCAAGAAAAACAGAAGCTTCATATAAACAAAGAGAATTGACACTTGGAAAATGAAATATTGACAACTAGGAACTTCTAGGTCCTTATCATGCTACTGACTTTTTGTGTGTTATTGGGCAAGTTACTTAGCGTCTCCATGTGCATTTCACTGTCTGTAAAATGAAGATGACAATCTTTACTTGCTTCACTGGAGGAAGAAGAGTTTGTATTTATGCAGGGTTATGTCTAAGTCCTAAGCATTCTTCCCCGGATGTCAGAGCTGGTTGCTGCCATTGGTTAGGAAGAGAAGGAACTTCTTGTGAATAAAGGATCTCCAAATAGAATCTTGAATTAATGTTTTCCTTAATATATTGAGGAAAACGGAATTTCCTTTTGATGCACAGTTTAAATGAAGGCAATTGGGTTAGGCATTTATCATTTTCCTGCTGACTTTAAAAAAAAAAATGAATACATTGCTTTCAAAGCTGTGACTTATTTGACAGTTCTGCAGAGTGAAAGCCTATATTTATCTCCTGAATAGGTACACATGGATAGTAGCAGACTGGAAAACGCATCAACAACTAAAAACAGCTTTTTTTCATGGAAGAGTCCCTCTATTGGCTTTAAAAGAAACCCCGTCTTCCCACTTAAATACAAAACAGGCTAGGAATAGTTCAGGTACTCCACCTCTTATTCCTGTCAGATTGTGGTGTACTTACCTCCTGTTCTGCCATGGAAGGGAGAAAGTAACTGAGCTATGCAAAGCAATGTGCAAATGAATGTTGCTTTGGTCTCCCCCTTGTGTCTCGGTATGATCCTGCAGGCACCCTGACTCGATTTCCCCTTTAGCTCCTGGATGCCAGGTGCCAGAGGTTGAGGAGAGTATTCTCCCTTTTGTGCGAACTGCTTTAGATAGATTGCTTCACAAATGCGCCTTCCTTGGGCCTTCATTCAAGGGTCTTTGTAACAATTCAGGTAGGGTCTCTTTCCTTAATTCAGGAATCCACAGACCACCTTTTCAAGCATTAATGTCTTCTCTCTAGCCCTGGGTTCTCCAACTGAAGGACTCTCTCAAATACACTCTTCTCATCAGGCTTCTCTGATTCACTCTTAGGAGTCTGTTAGCTAGTCCTCTTTGGGTTCCCTGTGAAATCAGCATGTAGCATTCTCTTGGATCAGGGAAATTAAATGTATGGCCTGTGGCCTGGATCCGGCCTGTGGAACTATTATATCTGGCTCACCACTAGTCCAGTGGGCTACTGGAAGCTGGGAGGCATGGCTAATGGGGCATGGTCTGATGCAGAATTTGGAGTCCCTAGACCCTAATGGACATGGCTTTTGGTGTTAGGGAGGTGAATGAGGGCCGTGAAGATGCAACTTGCCCTGTTGCTGCCTGATCCCCAACCCATGTTGTTACCTGAATGAACCTGGATCCACTGCATCTGCTTCTGGCTCCATGGATCTGGCCCAAAAGGAGCCTCCATGGTCCAGATGTGGCCCAGGACCTGGGGTGAATTTGACCCCTGTCTTAGATAATGTCTGGCTGCCTAATCACCCCCTTAGTTCTTTCCCAGTTCATCTGGTAGTAGCAAATACCTGCCATGGTTCACTGAGGAGAGAGGGGAGACTTGCCCTGTCAACCTGACAAGTGGACATGGGGCCTCTCTTAACGAGTTTTTCTTTTCTTTTTTTTTTTTTTTTTCCTTTTTCAAGTATTTCTGTCCGTCTGCCTGGGTACAGACAACCGTGTAACTGGCTTTGCACATCATCTCCTTGTCTTTAAAGGGCTGGTCCATTGTACCTGCTGTTGAATTTGTAAAGTGAACAACCAAAACCAATAGAGCAGTGGTTTTCAACCTTTTTTCATTTGTGAACCCCTAAAAAATTGAGGGGCGGTGCAGACCCTTTTGACTTGTAAGTGTGGGTATTCATGTACTTTTGATTAATCATGGTCATCTTTTGCCCTTTACACACATGACCACAGGTTGAAAACAACTGCAGTAGAGCAACCTTTTTCTTTTGAATTTTGGTTAAGTGATGTTGGGGGAGAACTTGTAAAAAAGGTAGGCAAAAAAAGCTTCAGACAGAATTCTTTTTTTAAGTGATGATATTTTAATCCAAGTGAGTGTACTTGTGAATGGCAACTTTAAAGCGAATTTGATTTAACTGCTTTGAGATATTTATTGCCCAAACTGAGAGGTGCAAAATATACATTGGAAATATTTTTAACTGCTTTGCAACAATGGTAAGAAATTTGCTTTTTGACATCTTTTCTAAGTGCGTCTCTGATGTGCTCTGCAATTGGAATGGTATTTGTAAGAAGTAGCTAGGGAACTATATAATGGTGATCGGGTATTGTTCACTTGCATCTACAGTAGACTGAAAGAGCTTGCAGGCTTGTGTTTACAATAAATGACTTGAAAACTGAGGATGATCACATGGTAGACGATAAGATGACCCTGGTTATTCATGTGGTATTGCTGGGCTTGCTGTATGTGTTATTCAAGGACGCTTAGCCCAGAATTACTGAGAAACCAAATACGAATTGTCCTAAAGTCATTGTTTCAGATCAGTGACCCAAAGAAATGGAGGAATTCATAGATTCAATCTATGAATTAGTTGCTGGCTACTAAACAATGTATTTGTCTAGCTATGAGTTGTGTGGCTTTTTTTGTGGTAAAACTTGCAGTTCTACTAGCATAAGAAGGTTGTGCATATTCTTATTCATTCTTGTGTCTCTCAGAATTGTATTATTTTTCTAGTGCTGTGTCATTTCTTGGTTGTTTCTGCTGCTGTCAGAAAGGGGGAGGCAGCTGTGATGGTGGACTCCTCCTCCCCCGAGTTATTCCATGAAAATCTGCTGTATATTCCCAAGGTGGTGATACTGTGGAACAAGGAAGCCACTGTTTGCATCCAACATGCACACTGAGCTGCTTTTTCAGAATATGTAGTCAGGCAGAAGGCAGGACAGAGTAGCACCTTAGAGATTAACTCATTTATCTGATGGAGTAGGCTATTGCCTACAGAAGCCTTATGCATTTCTGAACAAGTTAATTTCTAAGATGCTGCCCTGCCATGCCTTCTGCCCGACTTCAGACTAACCTCTTTCTGCTTGGGAATATATAGCGTCAGACCTTTTTCTCCTTGATCTTTTTAAATGGTGAACATCCTGTTCCATCATGCCTCCAGATTTTGAGGAGGCAGGCAGGCTTGTTTGTCAGGTACATTATACTTCTCATAAGGTCATGAGTACAAAATAATTCTCTTTGCCTAGATAATGGATGAACATAGAGATACAAATGTCACTCTGTAAGCTAGCTAAGGCAAAGCAAGGTAAATTCTAGTGGGATGGCTGCTGCAGAAGCACCATAGAGAGACTGGAAGAAGTGTGTTTCTGTTGCTCCCATTTTTCCACCAGGCCGTGGGGCTGACAGAGGAATCTTCCCTCCCAGCTTTAACCCATTATGATTCTGTGAATGCACATAGGTGATGGCAATGGCAGGCAGTGTGGCCCTTCCTTCCCCAAATCACACTGAATTTGGGGGGCATAAGAGGAGGCTTCTGCAAATAAATTGGTGACTTACTTGACTCTCCCTCATGCAGCCTCAACCTTTGCTAAAGATTTCCTGCAAGGAGAACTATTAATGGAGCCTTTAGCTGCCAGGTCCATCAGTTTGAATCCAGCTCAGATTAACATTATTTTGTCTTTCTGCTCCCCATTTCTACCTCCCAAGTGATATAGCTGGGTGGTTTATGTGAAATCTGTTGTTGGGCTCTAAATTTTGAATGGACAGGTGTCAGCATAAACGTTTGGCATCTCAGTTGAAATTCAGAGGGGTTGAACGGACGACTGAGAGATTGTGCCAGACAGTAGTGAGGAAGGAGAACTGTGGCATCCTGTTCTGGAGAGAGAGAGAGAACTGCATGGCTAGGACAGTTGTTCCCATTTGCTTCACCTGTGCAGAATTGCACGGGTGAAGCGAACTCCCTGAATGAATATTTTTTTTCAAATGTACTTTCTAGAATGAGATGGGAATTGCTCCTTCTTGTTGTCTGCTCTCTCTTCTCGGCACTTACTCATGGACTTCTCACACTTGCTGAATTACTAATGTCTCCTCTGCATTATGAAATGGCAGGTATATAAAAATAGGGAGAGCCAAAGGCAGATTAAGTGCTCTATGACTGAGCCGCTCAGTTCTGCTTTCCGAGATAAAAATGCATGATGCAGTGCTAGAATAGAAATTCTTAAATGGGGAGCAGCAGCGATGGGGAGGATGGGATGTTTAAGTAAACTCCAAGTTTCTTTTCTTGATTCCAGGTTAAATTTAGCCTATTTGCTTTTAGTTTTAAAGATAAATTTTATCTTTCCTGGCAGCTGAATAGAAAGTATGTGTTGACTGAATTGACCAACAGTTGTGTTTTTGCCTTTACAAAGATCTTCTCTGGCAGACGTGCCAGGTCACAGAATTTTCCAGGCCTTCTGAACAAGTGTTTATGTTGACACCCATCCACTCAAAACAGCAATCGTTTCTGAAGGCCTGATATAATTGCAAATGGTTTTGTTGTCAAGAGGGATGTGATGTAAAAACTAACCAGAAACAAATGGAACGGTGGTGTTTGCAGAGCCACTAGTAAAAGGCAGCATTTGGATGCTGCCTGGTTTATTAGGAGCCAAAGGCATTGCTTGCAAAATCTCCATGTTTAAAGCTGCAGCTGTATGGGTATGGCAGTTAAAAGCTGTTTTTGAGTAGCTCTACTCATTCTTTGTGTCCTTGGCATAAATATTTACCGTCCTTCTTCAAAACAGCCTGCTGGCCTTTGGTCTTGAATGAATATCTACTCTGGCAGATGCCCCAGGTCGCAGAATTTTCCAGCCCTTCTGAACGGAGTGGAACAGTTGACGCCGAAATTTGTTTTGCTTTATTGTGGCAGAATGAAGTGTTTTTCTGGGAACAGCGCGGTCTCTTTACAATGTGTATCTGTGTGTATCACCATATATACCTTGCATAGGTAAAATGTGTATGTGTATGTTAGTCTCAACCCCTCCTGTCTCCCAGTTATTGGGAGCACTTTGTCTAAGAAATGAGACTGCCCTGTATCGTTTTAGTTGAGAATTGGCATGTGCCTTGGGAAACATTAACGTCAGGCTTTGCTGGTGGTTGAGGTCTGTGAACCAAACAGTCTGGTTCTGTGGCCTGCAATAAGCATCTTGCTTTTGGAGGTTTCTTCACTAATCTGGCTGTCAAGGGTGGTCACAGCTGTGTGTACGTATACACACATCCTCTCTGGTTTGTGGGAAATGTGATAAGCCGTGAAGGAGCAGTTGCAAAAACTCAGTATTGGAGGTGGGTGCATTTACCCAGTTCTGTTTAACAGGCCACTGCTGGCTCAGTTATGTACCTTTGTATTTATCTTTAGTTTCACACAGGAACTATGGAGATTAATCTTCTTTCTCAATATCAGGATCAGTCAGAAAAGCAATGCAGATACAGCTGGGTGATTCTGAGGAGGACTAGACACCTTAAGTTAAAGGGAAACTATCAACTTAAAAGCTGCTTTTGTACCTGAAAATGAATAATGTTCATAAGTCAAACAAGCAGATCCCAAGGTATTTTTCAGGTTTATGTTATGCATTGACAACATATTGGATTTTTTGTTCATTTCTCCATTTTTATAATAGCAGCCCCTCTTGTCCTCAAGGCAGAGACATTTGAGATTTTCCTGTGCGTTTCCTCCTCCCCCAGGTGTTTCTATAAATAAAGTAACTGAAAAAGGCAAGGAGATTCAAAGGCAGCATATCATGTACCTAAAACTGTGTAATGTTTTTTCTAGTAGTTAAAATTCAAGTTGATCGTGTCCCAATTAGGCTTTGTTTAAAGCAGCATTCTGTGTGTTTGTTGGGTTTTGTGAAATGTTCTGTTGTGCAGTATTATGAAATTATGCAGAAACATAATTTTTCTTGACAACTGTTTGTTCTCAGTATAGCTATAAGTAGTACAGTTCTGCCCATAATTTGGGCAAAAGCCAAAGGGCAGACAGGTTTTGAAAATTGTTTTAACTATGTTGTATCCTCTCAAGGCTGCCAACAAAATCATAGTTGGACAAAATTGTTTTTAAAATAGACTGGCACGGTATTTCTCAAACTGGGGTAGATGGAATGTAGCAAGCTTCTGGAGAGTTGGCAAGAAGAAGAATGGAACAGCCAAAGAAGGGAAAGGAGAAATATAAGCACATGATGGAGGGAGGGGGAAATAATGAACATCTCTGCTATCTCTTGGTGTTGGTGAGATTACAGCATAGTTACAATAACATAATATACATTTTTCTATGATGTCTTGATTTTGTGGCCTATGAATCATGTCTTAAATAGAAATCTGGCCACGCATCCAGGCAGTTAATGGCCCAAGAAAATGGGAAACCAGCCACAGAACTGTTTTACAAAATACGTGTAATATTTTTGTGGCTGATTTCTATCGCACCTTAAATTGAACGTGTGGCAGGATCTCCTCTGTGCAGGCTGCATGGTGGGGCCTGGTTGACAATTCCCTCCATGGGCAGACTGACAGTCATGTGGTGCAGTCCTGCAGTGGGTTGTGTCCTGCTGTTTTCAGGGTGAAATTACAAACCCCAGAACGGTTGAGAACCACTGGGATTGCAATACTTTTATTTTGTATCGTGGATAGCTAAGCTTAAACTTTCAATTACAGCCTTCAGGGCACATTTTAGAGTGCTTTGTAAACATACAAATGGACCTGTGGTGTGAAAATGATGCAGCCTTGTTGGTGAGTGGGCTCAGAAAATGCAGTGCTATTCCTGCTCTGGTACTCATCTGCTTGGCTTAGGGATAGAATAACTTCATGCTGCGGGCTTTGTATGATTCAGTGATGTGTGAAAAGCTCCTGGGCCTCTTGTTAGCAAATTACGTTAACCAGCTTGAGAGATCCAAGTGTGCCTATCATAATGGACAGTGGTAGTCCACTGGTCCTACAGTGAATG
>NW_005841977.1:231297-268669 GCF_000455745.1 Alligator sinensis | reverse complement strand
AGTTCCCTCTTGATTGTGGATATGTCATTGTATAGCACATTTTCATTTCTCCCATCCGTTGTGCATGCTTTGCTATTTAAGCTCTGGCTGACTTTTGCTGGAAAGACTCAGTGTGATGATTGTAGCATTTTATTTTCTCTTTAAAACAAAACAAAAAAAAAGGAAGCAAGCAAGAAAGAGGCAAAAAACAGCCTCTGTGTGTTTGACTGTTTGTGGCTACTGTCCTACCTTCCCTTCTTTTCCTCCCCCTTGCCTCCTCCAAATGCTGCCTTCTTCACAGCACTGATTTGTCCTCTTCTTAAGATTAGCAAACTTTGTTAAGATGGGATGTAAAAAGGAAAGTGATTGTTTCTGAATTCAGAAGTTCTTTGAGACCGTTCAAAATACCAGCCTCACCATTTGGCATTTACATTCTTTTCTTCCATGTCTCAGCAACTCTTAAGGACCACTTTTTCTCCCAGAAAAACTCATGTCTCAGCACCATAGTTTGGATGGAGGACCCATTTCTCTGCCCAGAATAAGTAGGTAGCTCTTTTTACCATGGACTTCAAGAGTGCAATGTGCATTTTTTGATATACACTTACAGTGAAGCTCTGTCTTGTCAATACAGAAACATGCAGCCTATTTAAATTGAGACTGCCCCCAATAATTTTTATGTTGAAATATTCCCACACAAGTGCTGATGAATTCATCATGCTGTAATGATTGTACTATCCATTTTCATACCACAGCTCAGTACAACCCTCCATTTTCTAATTTACTTGCATTGTCTGTAGCATTTCCATTTCAGTTCAGCCAGCATAATGTTTGGTTCATATTCTTTGAAGATAAATGTTGATGATATCATTTACAGCACTTGCAAGTCATGTGATCTGCAAACCAAAGTTACCTGCTATTGAAATTCAAAAACTGATTCAATAAGGTTTGCCTTCTGCTACCCCCCCTCTATTTAAAAAAAACCAAACAAAAAACCCCCCAAAAAACCTGATCCCAAGGTTTATTTTGAAGTTTGTTGCATATTTTTTTCATTCTCTGTTGGTTTGAAATTCAAGCGTGATTAAAACCATCAGGAATTGGTTACCTGCATATTTATTAATTTGGTTGCTATATTCAGTCTTAATTTATTTTCTGTAGTGTGGTACTCTTGACCAAAAGTATTTAGGTAGTTTATCTGTGAGAATGAATTTACAGATTAGGGGTTGTCCTGGATGGGGTAGTAAGGCTTGACCGATTTTCCAGGGGTACCATCAGGCTTTAAAAACCATAGTTCTGAAAAATAAACTTGCAAATAACATCTTTGTCATAATTTCTGATATTTAATTGCACTATGCAGTGTTCATTGAATCGGAAATTGGTAAATTGTTTTGTTTGTTGTGCAACGTGACTTTGGATGGGTCGAGGAAAAACAGCATTGATCAGCATTTAGAGTCTGAATCACATGTAAAGCAAAAAGCTGCTGCAGAGGCTGAAGGTCAAAGCAAGCAACAAGTGACTGTGTCCTCTGTCTTTAAAAGAACCACTGAAAGCAGTTTGACAGGAAGAGAGGCTGCATTTGTGCTAGTGGAGGCATTCACGGCCACCAACATTCCTCTGGAGAAAATTGATAACCCTAAATTAAGGGACTACTTGAGCAGACACGTGCCAAATGCTGGCAGTTTCCCATATGTGAACAAGCTTTGCCAAGATTATCTACCAGGACTAATTGTTTCTTCTCAGCCTCTTGAAGGCTCAGATCAAGCATAGTGGCTGCTTAACCTGGCAGGGGAAATACCATGCATCTTTATCCAAGAAGGCAGCTTTCCTGAACTGCACCCCAGGAGAACTGCTCTTTTGGTGTGGTTCAGTACCTGCCTTAAGCCCAATTTATAGAAATGGGAGTCTCCTCCCTTGCTTGCTCCAAGGGCCTTATGGCTAAGGGCAAGCACAACTCAGGGGGGCATCCAAATCCCAGGCCTCCGGGCTTGAGCCTACAAGTAAGATTTGGAAACATCTGAAGCCCCAGGTGTGGGTGGGAGATGTTTGCCAGTAGTAGGGCCACTTGTGGTTCTGGACTCTTGGATTTGGAGTTAGTTTTGGTTAATTTGGCCTCAGATAAAAATTAACAAAAAAAAGTTTCACCTGTTCAGTCTACAAAATCTGCAATCTCAATTGTAGCAGATGCCCAAGATAACTATGTTGTTCACATTTTGGGAGCTGGGCAAACTGTGCCCTGCCTATTTTTGAAACGGAGCCGGAGCATTTTGTGTCTATCAATTTTTCTACCATGGTACAAGTTGTAGTAAAGGCTGTTGTAAACTGTGGCTTAGAATTTAACAAGATCTCAGCATTTCTTTCCGATAATTCAGTGTATATGTCTAAAGCTTTTTCTGATGTGCTCCATGGATTGATGCCCAAGGAAGTTCATGTCACCTGCAGTGCATGCATCGCATCCATTCTTTAGTAAGTGACTTCTGGTGCACACATTTTCCTGATGTGGGTAGCCTGGTTTCCTCTCCTTTAAAATGTTCAAACATTGTCCAAGCCATAATCTTTGATACAGGGAGTCCATTGCCAAACAAAGTGAGGATCATGTGACCATGTTACTTCTACCAGAGCCGTTGCTTATACAGTGGAATCCGTGGTTTAACGCAGTTTGTTACTGTGGGAAGAATATGACGTATTATTAGCAATTTGTGAGGAGCTTGAAATTGCATGTGGTGCACAATGCATGATTAAACAACATGATCTCTTAAGACAGGGTGACATTGAAGATCAAGTGAAGTTTGTGGCTGAAAATGCAATCCTGTTCATGAAGCTTCTAACCTGGTTTGAAAGTCAGCAGGCTTTGATTCACCGAGCATACAAGCTAATGGATTTGATAAGTTGGGTCAAAGACATGGCATCACAACAACTTCCAATCTGAAAACCAGTGGGGACAAGAGTTGTTCCAGGCAATGGCTGTGAAGTTAAATCAGTACTACAGGTACAGACAGTCACTACCACCGTGGTTTAAACAACCAGCTGCCGCCTCCTTTTTTTTTTTTTAGTATTGTTTGCATTTTTTACCCCAGTCAGGTGCCTTTTCTGAGTTTAGACTCTTAGCTACTGGGTGGCAGAAAGAGCATGTCAAGGAATGTGCTGCTTACATGAACTTTGTCAAAGAGTGCCAGATGCCTGTGACTGACTATTGGGAGTCTGCTTCTGATTGGTTTCCACATCAGTACAACTTGGCAAAGCGCTGCCTTACCATTCCAACCAAGTCAGTGGATGCAAACATGCGATCTCAGTGTATGGGCAAGTGTTCACACTGCAGAGACAGGATGTCAGCTGCAACTGCCGGTAGATGCTGCATGCTAGCATTTAACATCTAATATGAATTGTTTCTATCAAGATTAGCATTATTTAGTTTTACTAAACTTTTTGTAGGCTACTAATAATGAATTATGATTATATTAGGTACAATTCATATTGTATATACATTTTTATTCATAATATTTAAATTTAAATATAATACTTAGATTTATAATAATGCAGTAATTTATTTGATTTTTTTCCTCAGACTTTGCTATTTAATTATGCTACAGTTTTTGCCTTTCAGCCAAACAGCAGCAAGGGGTGGGGCTGCTGGGGCCCCTTGGCTAATCAGTGGCAAGGTGGGGAGCGGGGGGGCGCTCTGTGAAAAGACTGCAAAATCAGCTCCGTACACTGTGAGCAGCTTGCAAAAATCCCTTTGTCTTGCCAGTTTAGTTAAATCCCTACCTATGATTCTTTCAACACCCATGTTCTTTTGTGTTGGCACAGACCCTTGTTCAGTGCAGGTAGCGTGACTTATGCTTCATTGACTTCCCATGAGTGGCATGTCAGCCCTGATATCAATTTTTTGTTCATTAAATGACACCAGAATAGTAGCTGGTTCCAAAGAAATGAGGAAGGCTCTTATAGCATGGGGAGTGAGGGAAGATGCCTTGCTCTGACCATGTCTCCTCGGTTACCTCCTTTCTTAGTATGGGCTGTGCTAATGCAAGACCAACCACCCAGAGGCCAACGTGCTTCAGAAATGGGTTGGGAGAGGGGAAAGCTGCTGTTTCTATATATAACGATTCTTGGGAAAATATATTTTGTCAGAAGAGCGCAAAAAAACTCAACTCCACTGTGAGCCTTACGGTCAGATCTCTGAGTCATACCACGTAGGAGTGGGAGGGAGGGTAAATCATCTCTTTGCAGATGTCACTGTTGTTGCTGACTCTGGCAGTATTTTGGTGGTGCCTTAATTCTCTTCTGGGGCTGAGTACTGCAGTTTGCTTGGCTCCTCAGATAATTTTGTTGGATCTAATCTAAAACAAAATCCTGAAGAGACGGTGCACCCCTCTCACTCTTTACAATCCAAGCTAAACAAGCATAGATTTTGCCAGGATATGTGTGTAAATCTGGCTCGTGTCATGACATCAATTTTTTACCTGCAACTTTGCTGAAAGGAGGTGATTTAACAAATTTTGTATCTTTTCATAGTGATTCCCTAAAACATGGATACATGATTGAAACGGGTCCGAGAACTAGCTGTTGTGCTGTGCTGTGTTGAGTTATGCTCTGAAAGGCTGGTTTGGGTAGCACGCTTAGCATCTTTGTTCTGGAGGCAGCCTTCTCTTCTTCCCACATACTCCTCTATGGGGTCTGAAGGCATGTTGCTGTAGGCACTGACAAGAGTAGCTCCTGTATCTTACCTCTTCAGGCACCTGTCCAGACATAGGGAGTGGATAGCCTGGGAGAGCCTCTGCCACTCCATCTTTAGCCTTGCCCAGAAGGCATTGCTCCTCCTCGTGCCCCTGAAATGAGCTCTTCCAGATACCAACTGTCAGTTTACCAGTGTTAAGCCACTAGTCAGCTAACGTTAGGCCCCAGATTATTTTCCTTTGCTGCCACCTCGTTTTCTTAGCCCTGTACTTTTTGCTTGTGAAGATGATCATGGTATCTTAGAGGTATATTTCTGCTGTATATTGTGATGCTCTCAAGGTAGAAGTTATGCTACCTCAGAACTATGTCCACTAAGAGTTAAGTTGCCAGTTTCCTTATTTGTACCTTATTCTTAAAATTGGAATTTAAAATTAAGAGGTCCCCACTCTGTACCTCCTGGTATAGCGGGTAAGGCACCATGCACCAGCCAAACATGGTAGACTGCAAACCTCCACATTTAAACAGTGACCTGCCTGTTACAAGCTCATCCTTCTGATCAGTGAATACTCAGTGTTGGCTTATGCTGTCTAAGTAGGTGTTCACTGTGTAAATTGTTCTCCTCAAGAACCTGGAAGTCTTAGGGTGCACAGTTGAAATTGCATCTGTTCACGCTAGCAGCATGCTGCTTTAAATCCAGACGTCTTCAAAGAAGGATCAAAAAAGTCTTCATCAGCAAGTGCTCCCTTAGGCACCTGCCACATCCCTGGAGAAAGACAGGGAAGAAGCTGCCATCAAAAGTGTCACTGGCTGCAGTGCTAGTTGTCTATGCCTTGGCACTGACAATAGTGGCTGAAGTTCTAGCTCTCCAGTAACATTGGGCTTGGAGTCGCACTAGTTTCCTAGTGTAGCAAAAGGGTGAGGCTGAAAGTCAAAGCCAACTAGTGCCCAAGCACAACTCCAAGTATCTTGTCAGGAGAAGCAGCTTTTGCACCTCTGAGATCAAGGCATCAAAGTCTGACACTTAAACAGGGACAACACATGGCACAGACAAAAAGCATAGATGCCAGTGATCATGCCAGTTATGGGCTCAAGGTATGTCCTTATAGACTTGTCAGTTTCACCAGGGACATCCTCAGTGGCGAAGTGGCATTCAGTATTGGGATCCAAGCTGAGACACTAGAGCAGTGCATCTCAACCTTTGTTATACCAGGACCCATTTGTAAACATCAATGGCTAGTCCCAGCTCGGTGCCCCTCATTCCTGATCTGCTGTCCCCAGGCTGGCAGGCGGCGGGGGGAGGGGACAAGCAGCCCCTTGCAGGTTGGAACTTTGTCAGGCTGCAAGGGAAAAGCCACGGTTTCCCACGTTTTTGGTTAAAGGAGAATCCATTTTTAAAGTTTGTTCATGAACCTTCATATATTCTTGCTACTTTTGGGTTGCAACCCACGGGTTGAGAAGCGCTGCTCTAGAGCAGTACTGTTGAGTTTCTATTAATGCCAAATTACACCTTCACTTCAGCATTGCCTCCCCTCTATCGCATGGTGTGATATTTAGGTTCTCTATCATATTACCTAGAAACTCAGGGACCTTGAAATAGTCACTTTGGGCGCAGGGGGGCTGTTATCACATGAAGAAACCAATTCATGCAAAGGAAATCTTGTGAGCCCTTAAATATTTTGGCTTAATTGGCCTCTGCAACAGTTGTTGTCCCCATCATTGAGCATGGAGTCAGCTTAGGGGCTCTGGCAAGGCATAGCAACAACTCAGTCAACATGTAAATAGGTGGAGAAATGCTATTTGTACCTCTGGAAGGTTTCAGACTGCCTTACGTGCACTCACACGCTGAAACTTATGTGGTTGCAACAATATGGGAAAAATTGAATCTGCAAATTGCAGGTCCAAGGACAAGAAACTCTAAAAGCCAGATGTATGGTTTACTTTCTTGCTTCAGTGCAGCTCCCGCAAAAAAACTACCAAGCCATGTTTGCCAAATGCAATTTCCTAACGTGGGAGACGGTGACTCCTTTCCTTTCAGCAATGCCAGAGAATAATAGGAAGGAACTGGGGTGGATTATTGGAGAACGCCAAATTGTTATAGACAGCTCGACACACAGCCATTTCCAGCACAGCTGCAAGGATTGTAGCCAGGGCTGTGACCTTGAGATAAGGTTTTTGGGCCTTCTTCAGTATTCTAGACTCCAAAACATCATGTAGGACTCCTGGTCTGAGGGGGCAAAGCTCTTCAGCAAAAGAATGATGTAAATGCTCTAATCCCAGAAGGACTGGAAATATATTCACCAACCACTGACAGAAAGCCCTACAAAATCAGCCCCAGGAGAAGCAGTAAGTTTATCCGTATTCTCAGGGCAATGCTATAGATCCACTTGAAAAAGATCATAGTACTCGAGTAGATGTCCTGTGCCTGCCTGTCACTCTTTTCCCACACACCCCATCAACTGGTCTCTGGTTTTAATGGGAAAGTTGGGAGCCATTCCATTTTAGAGCCACTTAAGAGCTAGCTGCTGTCTTCCTCAGCCAACTTGCTCTGCTTGCATTGGGTTTGGTCTGATATCAGCTCAGGTAGACGTGTTGGGCCCATAACTCCTCACAGTGATCTCATTCAGACTCAAAGGTGCTATACCTGACTGCATTGCATGAGTGATTAAATACCATGGATAAAGTGTTTGAGGTCCAGGAAACCTGAAGTTTATTCCTAAAGTAGTTTTAGATTTTTATCTAAACCTGTCAGTCATTGTAGCTGTTATCCTCCCAAAACTACTCTCCATGTAGAAAAAAAATGCACATGCTTGATGTATCCAGGACTTTGCTTTGAAACCAAACTGTTCAGATTCACCAGAGTCAGGAGTTCTAACGATCAAGCCCTCTCTCCCATATGAATATTAAATAGGCTACCACCACGTATCTCTCTGCGTTAGTATTTGGCTGATGGGTCTGCCTCTCTGAGTATCATGCTTCAGTGCAACACAGGTAACATCATCCTCCTGTTTCAGGAATGTGTCTGTATCTGAAATCTGTAAGGTGACATCTGTAATGCTATGCATAAATTCTCCTTTGTGCTAGGAGAGCAGAGGCATAAACATTCTTTTGAATGACCCATGCTGCAGGAAGGTTGAAGTTTATTGGCATTTTTACTGCAGGTGCATTCAGGCATCTCTGACCTGAAGGCATTTATTAGAAAAACCTGTTCCCCTTTCTGGTGTGTGCAGCCCAGAAACCTCCTCCCGTATTTTGTTACAGATCTGCAATTCTCATTCTTCTAATCCTCATTCTTCTCTTACTCATAGCACGGTGATGGTGTTACATGGCCTGAGGCTCCCTGTTAAAGTGCACATGATCCATGGTAGGAGTGATGCCCCATAAACTCTATGTAGCAAAGGGGGGCCAGGCAGGTAGGTGGGTTATAGCTAACTGTTAGACCATGAACAAAGGAACTCTTGAGTTAAACTTCAGAGTTGTAATTTCCAGCTCTGCTGGAAGCTTTGTAGCTTTGCTCGAGTCTCTGAAGTGGAGCTTCCGTGTCACGTTATGAAAACTCTGGGCAGCTTTTTGGAGGTGGTGTGAGGCTTTGTTAATTAGTATTAGACCCAATTAGCAAAGCTGCCCTTAGGGCTCCATCCTTTCTACTGGGATTTCACTTTCGCCTCCCAAATCTATCTTTCACTTCCTCAGGAATCCTATGCAACTCACTTTGCTTCAAATTTAGAATAATTTCTCTTTTCCAGCCCTCTTCTCTCTTGTCACTGTCAGCACTGTCATTCCCCATTAAGTTCACAGCCATTATGTCCTGCTGGGCTCTCCACTTTCTCCTGTCATCAAAGCCCTTTTCAAATCCTGCTGCTTTTATAAGAACACAATAATCACTATATTGGATCAGACTAGTGATATCCTGAGTTGGTACTTCTGCCTTCAATAATGGCTGAAGCTAGATGCTTGATGGAAACTTGTAAAGAAACTGAGCAATTCCATCTATGGCTTGGGAAGCTTCTTCCTACACCCTGTACATAGTTGGATTATAACACCCCCATATCCCCATTGCTATGGAGAATCTCAGTCCCTTTCAGCTTCTCTTATGTGGATGAAGGCTTTCACAGATAAATTTGACTTAGGTTTGCATACAGGTGTCCAATAATTCTTTTTAATTCTGCCAGTCTCTTGGCCTCGGTGTTGGTGTATGTGAGTTTCCCCTGGCTAATTATGAGTTTCATGGCCTTGATCCTCTTGGGTTGCTGCTTTTGCTCTGGATTACTGCAGCATGCTTAAGTGGCCTGTTTTGTTTTCTCTTTTTGTCGGATGTTGGCACTTAAGAGTTGAAACTTCCGTTCCCTCCTAAGGTGTCCATTACCTTCTCTCTGTCGCCCAGCTGTCCTCCTGTCCTCCTGTGTTTTTTCTCCACTCTGTGTTGCCTCGTATGCACTCCCTCTCCTCCATCTAAGAGCTTGCCTGTTCCAAGAACCATTCCTGTTATTGCTTTATGCAGTCCATTTAGTTTGTTCTGTACGGTACTCATATGTGGTTTTAGGCTGTAAGCTCATCAGTCTGGCACACTGCGTTGCATGCTTCACCTCTTGTACCATGTTAGGTAAACACATTGTACTGGAATATTAACAGATGATTATGAAGTGCTCTGGGAGTCTCATGTGACATGCTCTGTAGAAGAGTTGGGATTGAAGAGAAAGGCCTGAGGTCTGCAGTATGGATTAAGGCCTAAAATATTAAAAGTTCGGGACTATTCAGATTCAGAGGTTTGGCTTAGATCACTGGTCCTGGAGAGGCTGGAGCAGGTGCTGTATGCACAGGGCCAGTCCAGCACACACTGCTTGTGGACTGTGGATCAGCTCTGTACCCAGGGGCAACATCGTGGGCTGGATGATGGGGCTCTGCAGGCCATATCTTTAACACACAACCTGGCTTAGATGTGTCTCTACTTGTTGATGAAATTAAAAGGAATAACTGTCTCCCACACAAAAATCTAGTCCCTCCATTTGTTTTCTTCTCCACTCACCTTCCCCATCCCTTCTAAGTGATTGCAGGTTATAGGTCAGTTGGTTTGGGGGGTTTTGTCCCGTCAGCTTTGACACAATTCCTCTTTGGTTTGCTTCCTTATATACATCTGAAAATATGTTTTTAGAGATGCCTGGTGGAAGTACAAAGTGGCTTTTCTGAGCCAGGGTAATTGAAATGAGAGCCTCTGAGAAGAGAGGACCCTGATGTGAAAGAGAGGACTCAGCTTTGGTATGAGTTACTTTAATAAAAAAAAATAAATAAAAAAGACTATATATTCTGTATTTATTTTATGAATGGGTCATAATTTTTAAAATCAGTGAATATTCCTCTAAGAATGCGCTTCCTTTTATAGTATCCCCAAGTGGTGTTTTTCTTGAATTCGGCTTAGAGCCTTTTCCTATTTCTAATTGTTTAGTAACACCCTGAGTGCTTGATTTGTCTCCCTATCCCTTGGCTTTCTTGCCTCGTCGGTGCATTATTATGATTTCAGTGAGACGACGCCAGTGTTGAGTGTTTAATGGGCTGTGTGCAGGAAGTTCAGCTATTTCCTCTGGCTGTGAGACTGTGATGTCATCAGCTGCTCTGGGTTGTCTTATCATCCGCTGCTGCTGTTGCTTTGGTGTATGTGAAAAGAATGTAAACAGTACTCTCCAGATGTTCTCTGGGAGGCTGCAGACCCATAAATGGGATGTTTGGTTCAGGAATATTAGTAATATGTTTAGGCGGTGGCAATGAATAGCGGCATAAAAATGTATAGCTCTGTAAGCATCTCGGGCAGCATACCCTGTCAGTTATATCATGTATGAGAAAAAGTTGCATATAGTTGGCAAGTGTGACAGTTTCCTCTGTCTACTTATATGGTACCCTCGAAGTAGTATCTGAACACTTCAGACATTAATAAGTACCTTGGAAAGCAGTGGTCTCCCCATTTCACAGTTAGGCCCAAATCTCTTTTGCATCATATTCAGGAGCTGAACCTAGGCACTTGGAGTCCCAGCTCCTAAAATACCATTGTTTATTTATGGCATTATCCCATTTCTTTCCAGGTTACCTCCACTCAGCTTCAACTCCTGAAAAGCGAATAGAGGATTAAATTTTTAAAAGCAGTAGCCTGGTGTCTCCCCTGACTTAAAAATACAGGTTATAGTGGCCAGCTGGGAGCTGAGGAGGTGTTTTATTTCACTGCTGCTCAGGATGAAGTTGGGAACTCATGGATCCTGAACTGGAAAAAGCATCAAATCTAATTTACTGATAGCACATCCAAAAAAAATAGTCTATTTGTGGTGAGAGGGATGGGGGGAAATTGGTTGCTTGCCACTTTAGGGTGTGTGTGTCTTTTTAATGGACTAATTAATTTTTATTCGGCGTTGGAAAAACTGATGTCAGAGCTGCATTGTGGCAGGGCAATGTAGAGTGCAAGGTGATATGCATTGTGGCAGGGCAATGTAGAGTGCAAGGGGCTGGGAAATAATATAGCTAAGATCATAAGGCCAGTGAAAGTTTAACCATGGGGAGTTTAAAATAGCAAAGCTGAGCCATGCCTATATTAAAAGACATGACTGAATTGAAATAACAGTCTAATATTAAACTGCTTTTCATTCTTTGTGGGAGGCAACAGAGAGCTTGGCTAGCTCTGTCCCCGTATCCAGTGTCCCAGGCTAGGCTTCATAAAAAATACGTTAATTTTTTTCCACTGGTGTTTTTAGCTTGTATCCAACACACCATAGATTTGCTGACAGCAGGTCTCTTGCATCTCATTGCAACATGTAAACTTAGTATAATTGCACTGACTGTTCATCTTTGAGTTTTGTGGCAACTAACACCAGAGTTTCCTGGAGCTTTCACCATACTTCTGTGAATCAAAGTTGCCTTGCTGCCATGTCACCATTTTTTGGTTTTAATTATGGTATTTCAGCAAGTGTAGGGTTTGAATAGTGTGTTTCTTCCATCCAAACCAGCTCAGGGAAGCATGTGAAAGGGGTCTTTCCTGTGTTCCATCGTAGCAGGCCAATTTAAGCAGGTCTCCTTTCTGCTTTTTCCTTGTTGGGGAGCTACAGGATTGAACAAGTTTTGCCTTTTATTTGCATATTCCCGTAAGACCTAACTGTTCCTAAGCATCTCAGTTTTGCTGCTGGGGTGCTTACTTTCTAAAAACATGTTTTGTGGATTCTGTCACAAAAGCCAAAAGACTGAATACAAGTGGGTGAGTATGTTAGACCATTAACCTCTAGGGATCAGAGTTTTGAAACCTGTGTCCCTGAGTAAAAACAGGCAAGCAGGCAGTGGTCTCCTAGTCCCTAGGGTAGGCTTGCTTATGTCTCAAACCTGCAGTTCCATGGCACTGTTAGTTTTAAATAGTTCATCCCTGTCCACAGCAGGTACTACAAATAGAGGTGCACTGGTAGGATTTCTGTGTGCAGAACTTGCCTGGTCTCTGCTGGCCCAAGTCCTTGCATTCGTGAGTCGTTATTCAGACAGAAAGTTTTAAGAAGGAAAAAGCTACTTTTCCTGTGGTAATCCTTGAGTGCAAGTTTGTCTGTAAACCTGTCCAACATAATCTCTCTCTCTTCCCAGCACTAACCAGCTAGCTGGAGTGCTCAGACCCATGAGAACAAGGCATGGGAGGTGAAGGGAAGAGCTTGTGAAGGTGCAGCCAAAAAGCAGCTCAGTTACATAACTGTACAAAGGAAAAGGGCTTTTTTTCCCCCCCTTTCACGTCCTTCTGCAAAATGAAAAATGTTGTTGGAAGCCTGAATGGAAATTTTTTCAGCATTATCCAGCCCTGCAGGGACACATAATGTATTGACATATTCCACCTGTTTTATGGCTGCTGCTTTTCCTCTTTCAGGTTTGACATCTACAGGAAGGTGCCAAAAGACCTTACGCAGCCAACCTACACAGGAGCTATTAGTAAGTACCAGCCCTCAGTGCTGTCCTTGCATACTCCAGTCTAAAATTAGGGGTCCTCCTGGCCTCTGTCTCTGAAAGGCTTGTTATTTTAAGGCATATGAAACACAAGCGAAGGCATCCCATGTAGCTGAGAGAACTTGCTGTGTCCAGTCTGTGTGAGCGTACCAAACCGCTGGGTAACCCATGGTTTTAACATAAAATGGTGGTGATGTTTTGTTAAAAGAGGGAGGGAGTTCTTGAGAGCAGGATCTAAACTTCCCGACAGTTACTTCGTAAATGCATTGAAATAGGTGGGGGTGCAGGGTGCTTCTTGTTATCTCCTTCCCTTAAACGAGGTGTGAGTGCCTGCTCTGAATAGACCCCATAAGCCTTGCTATGTTTTACTTTATTTTCTGATCATATTAGATGCTCCCTACCTGAAGCTGACAGGGAACTGGAGTAAACATAGTTGCAGCCTATGAAGGGTGGGGGCAGGGGGGAATTCTGCCCAGAAGGATTTTCTGATTAGGTTGTTTGAGGACCCATCCCACCATGAGGCACTTGGGAACATAGTGGAGACGCTAGGCAGGAGTGAAGAAGCCTCTGGTGGCAGTTGAGGGACCTGGGACAGTGAGGTAGGAGTGAAGAAGAGTTTCTCTCATGTCAGGGATGGGGTTAGTAGGGAGAGGCAATATATTTGATGCTATTCTCCTTTGTTTTTATTTTTCACCTTGTTAGAAATGTCCTACAACAAGGGTGTCCAACCTGCAGCACAGGTGCCACAAGTGGCATAGGCTGGCTCTGTGGGTGGCATGTGTCAGACTGGGAAGGGGAAAGGCAGCCCTGCAGCAGGTAGGGCAGAACACAGAGCAGCAGTGATTGGCCAGGGAACACAAGGCAGCGAGGAGAAAGTGGGGCAGTAGATGAGGTAGGGAGCACAGGCTGGGAGGAGAAAGCAGAGTAGCAGATCAGGCATGGGAAGGGGATTGGAATGACATTCAGAGAGCGTTTGGGACCAACTTGTATCATGCCTGCCAAAAAGGTTGGCCCCCACTGGCCTACAGCAGTCCACTCCCACTCAGTGTCTCTATGCATAGTTTTTGACTGATGTAAATTTCTTGCCTTGGGCCTCTCTCCCTTCCTTCCTCCTTCTGTGACTGTAGTCTGCTGGCTGAGTAATGCAATTTCACACCATCGTTACCTGTGAGTGTGCTGCGTAGAGTGGTAAATACAGATCAAGCTGATCCTGCCAAGTCTGTAATTAGATGCCTAATGCAGCTTTCCTGTTCCTTTCCACACTGACTTCCTTTGATCATATAGCTGTGCCCCATTCACTCAGCCTCTTAGATTGGGTCTGCAGTCCTGTATGTCACTGCTGACGTGGGTGATGTCACTTCCCTTGGTGGCAACAGGTGCTGAATGGAACTGAGTTAGTAATAGTGAATCAGTAGGATCCAAAGCAGAGGCCTTTTGTGATCTGAAAGAACTCCTGATCAAAGATGGGTTGAGATGCTATACCCAGCATTTGTCATCAGAGTCCATATACCTCTGCTCTCCTGACCACTCAATGAATCCTGTTTTGACTCCCCTTTAGTCACGCTGAAGCTGCTAAGACTACTCAGGATGTGGTAGAACAGTACCTTGCATAGATATGGAGACTAAATGAACCTGTCTACTGGAAACATGGACATAGAGAATAAGTTAACTTGTGTATCAGCTCAGTGGCAACTTAAGATTTATTATTTTCAAGGGAGTCTTTGAACTTGTTGAGGGCCCCAGCACTTCTTTTCGGGGAGAAAAAAATCCCCCACAGTATGTTCACTGTCTCTTGGAGTTCATCCTGTAATGAAATTACCCTTATCTCTAGAAGAACTTTGAAAATCTGCTTTTGCAGCTGGACTAATATACCCCTCTCGAGTCTCATGACCAGAGGAGTAACTTTGTCATGGAAAGTTGTGGAGACCATGAAGTTTGTATAAACAATTGACTGACTGACCCCTCCTGACAGCCTGTGCTTCCACCTTTCCCTTTTGCCCACACTGCTTTCCTGAGCAGTTCCTCTAGCTGTTGCTCCTTCCCACTGCCTTGGTGGCATGGAAGGGGATATGGCCTACTTTCCCACAGACATCCCATAAAAGTAGTTGGCACTTCTGCTGGTTCTGTACATGCAAATCTCTGAATGTAGTTTTCTCATTTCACTTGACCTGTAATTCAACCTAAGCAGTGCAGGAAGTCGTGAGCGAGGCAGGCCCATTGCTGTATGCAGGCAATAGTGTACCAGTTGGCTGTCTGTTTGGCCAGTAGGACCATGTCCTAAATATGTCATGGAATTTGGGTTGTAGTTATCTTACAGGATGAAGGAAGAAGCCTCACCCAGAAAAGACCCTCCAGGGTAGTAACATTGGTGAAATGGCTAGCTTACACGAGACTTCAAGAGAGGATTCATGGCACAGTTTTATAAGGGTTGGTAGCTGCTGATCACTCCCAAACAAGTACTTCCCCTGGTGCTGCAGATGCTTAGTCCGGTGCTGCTTCCGGAAGGTAACTTGCCTGCTGCGGAAGGCTTCCTGGAATAGGAATGGGGTCATCAGACAGACTTGCACTGTTGCTTTTGGGTTGCAGAAGGCTGTTTTGGAACGTTTGTGCATCAGTCTACCCATGCTGCCTGCATAAAGGAGTAGTAAGCCAGTCAAATGCCAGGGGACAGATGTGTTGGAAATGGGAAGTACCAAGGTCTATCATTGTTCTTATTATCAAAGGAAGCTAGCTAAGAGTTGCTAGCTCTTGACACATTCTAACACAGAGCTGTTCCAGAGTCAGCCTGTGAGTTTCTTTGGGGGTTTTCTACCTATTGGCCCTTCTCTGTGGACCAAAATGAAGGTCTTCCTTCAGGAAGTGCTGCAGGGGAAGCATTTTGGCATGCTCCTTGGATATACCTTTAAGTAAACAGTAACCAGCTTCTGCTGTCATGACCTTCTTGTACATGTTGTAGTATGGCCTGATCCTGCTTGCATTGAAGGACTTCACAACACTTGCACTAACTTCAGTGGGATTGGGGCTGGGCATATAGTGAGCTAATAGTCTGTGAATGCCACTTTTGTGGTGCTGTTTGTTAAAAGTTGCTTGTGTACCCCTAAGGAAAAGCAAGCGTCTAGGCTCCTGTAAAAAGCACCAGTGTCTTGTGCTTATCAGTGACTAGCTCAGCTGAATCTTCAGTTTTCCACACGTTGAAGGTTTTTTTCGGAGAAGCTGATCTACCTGCACCAAACTGGAGTCACCTAGAAGTGCTGTCCAGACTGGTTGGCTGCAATAAAGGAGGAGGAAGAAATATTATAAGCACCTTGTCAGGGGTGTCTGGTGCAGAGGGAGACTAGTTTCTTTGTGGTCTCTCACATAATTGCAGTAGTTGCTGTAGTACTGATGCCCCAGGAGTCCTTATTAAAACAGATATTCCCGCCCAGAAGCAGATAGAACACTTCTGTTTCTTCCCATCTACTTCCTTCTTTATTTAGTGCTCTCTGATTCTTGGCATACTAGAATCTCTGTAGAATAAGGACCTGGAATTGAGCGTAGGTCCTCCTTTAGCAAGATATGAGGATACAGAATACTGTGTCCCTTGTATCCTGAAAATAAGGAGGGGAGTCCCAGAGTAGGTGGAGGAATCTAATCTGAGTCCTGCAGGGTGGTACAGCAGTCTAGCCACTAGATACTTAAGGATTGGGAAACAGGTGAAGTGGTATAATCTGATCTATAGAGATTTGCAATTGCAAGGGATATGATGGGTACCACACATAACGATTTAAGGATGTGCAGCACGATCCCATTGGTAATAACCAATGTTTACTATAAATTCAGACTTTTGCGCAACTGGAGGTTCTGGCACAGTCCACTAAGATTTGATGGGGTGCATAGACCTATGCCAGGGATTCTCAACCAGAGTGATGCAAGATCCTTTTAAGGGTGTTGTGGGACGCCATACCATATTGGTACTGTTAGACATGCAAACACCTATACGTAATTCTCAAGATAAACCTGGAGATTTCACTTGGGATTCAATTAAAGTGTCAAATCCCTCCTGCGGGCTTACTGAGTTCTTTGCAACAGAAGAATTACTCTAATATTTTTCCATAGTAAAAAAACAAAGGGAAAGCGAAAAGCTGGCATTTTCCAAAGGGGAATCTAGAGTCTACAAAGGCTGAGAACCATTGACCAGCAAATAGTCATTCCAGTGGACCTGGAATAACACTGTGGCAAACTTGCCATGTTTGGGTATGTACACTGCAACAACACATGCCCTGGCAATTTGACAGCTGGCATCTGACTGGACATGAGTAGTCAGATGTCTTGAAAGGGGCCTTCAATCCAGACAGCTGTTCTTCTGATCTCCCGTCACTGAACTGTCAGCATGGATGCATAGTGGACTTGTTCATATTGTATTCACATCTGATAATGTTCTTTAGAAATTCTGCAATGCCATGTGGAGGTTGGAGTTTTAAATACATATCAGGAAATATCAAAACCATGATTCACGTGGTCTCTGAAATGTGATATCCCCCCCGAACTTCATAGGAGCTTGTTTCATTGAACAATAAATGTATTTATTTTTTGCCTTAATATAGGCATGCACTTATGTTCCCAATTAGAATATGTTAAAGGAAGTTCAAAGCAAAAAGCATATTAATTTCTTTAGGAGGGATGAAAAATAAGGGGGTTACAGCGATCACGGATGCAGTGACATCATACGTAGACTGTGTTAGACTGGAGACGCTGATGCTAAAAAACTAAACAAGCACCCTGTCCTAAAGGCTTCTGACTGGCTTATTGGCAGCATGTTCCCACACAGCATGTTCTGATATTAGGTAACAACTGTAAATTTTAATGTACTCGATGGATTTACGTTGGCACAGCTCTATGAAAACGAATCTAGGATGGTTCTTGACAGCTCTATGGGGACATTTTAGCGCTCCTGCCGTTAAGTTTCATAATAAAACATCTAAATCTGTCTCTATCGTTTAAACTACTGCTCCAGCTACAACACGTCTGCCAAACATGTGACCTAGGTTGTTGCCTGTTGATGGTGAGACAGATAAAGTACTCCACTATGAATAACCTCCATGAAGCAAATTGTTCATGACTTGGTTGCAGGAGCACTCTGTATGTTTGGGGATTTATGCAGTGTAAAAGAACACATTTACTGCATCTGAAAGGGCTGCTGTTCTGCATTGGAGAGAAATTGCAGGTCAGTTGCATACAGGATGAAGGCCCTGTTTCCAAAATAGCATGTGTGCACATGCATGTGGTTATGTAGTATCTATAATGGTTATATAGCACTTGTTCTCTGAAAAACAGACTCTTGTAGAGTGTATGAATTTGGACTCCTAGATTTGCTAGTTTGTTTTTTGTTTAAACCATTTAAGCTAGTGCCAATTAGTCCTACTCTATTTGGCAGGTATTGTTGCAAGTCTTTAGTGGAAGAATAGATTTGAATGAAGAATTTGAGAGAGCAGATGTTCAGCATACAGCACAAGGGGAAGTTTAAGATGTTCTAGGCATAAGGGCGTAGAAGAAGGTGTAAAGAGAGAAAAGAAAGAAAGGAACAAAAGAGGTGTTTCCAATAGCAGCTCAGGGTTTGAATAGGAGGAAATGAAAGGAATGGTGGTGTGGCATTGTGGAGGGCCTTTGTAGGAGAAGAATTTTGAATGGGATATAGAAAGTGAGGAACTGCCACTGAAAGGAGTTTGTGGGGTGGGATGGGATGGATGGACTCTTACAAGCATTTCACTGTGGTCTTCTGTGCAAAAAAAAAAAAAAATTCCTGAGGCTATGGCTGGTGTGTTGTATGTATTATGTAGGGGAAGACACTTTCCTGCATACTGTCAAGGATCAGTGACCCAATCTTTCTGTTGTTGGGTAGTTATGACTAAGAAGCATCCTGATCAACTGGTCTGGTCAGAAACAATCCCCTTTTATGTTCTTTGGTGCGTAAACGTAAGTCCCCTGTCCACTTTTCATAGGAATTTCCCCCTTGCCGTGTGCCCTGGGTAGAACAAAATGTTGAATTCTTATCTCTTCCAAAGGTACAAAGATGGAAGGAACTGCGTGCATGCATCTAAAGAGAGCTTTTCCCTTTAAAGATTTAAATCCCCTCCTTTCCCTGTTTTCCTGCTATTCTTTAGCTTTAGTTTTCCTTTCTTCTTTCTCTGTCATTAAAATAATGATTGACTTGATAGCTTCTGGCATCTCTCTTGATCCTTCCACTTCTGAGAGGGTTAATGAGTGAATCTGCCCCTGAGATGACACTGATGGAAAAGTGGGGAACAAGTCAGGAATTTGCCTCTCACTAAATGTGTAGGTCTTACCAACTGGAAGCATGGGCTACTGGTGCCGTCTTAGTCAGGGGGGTACGTGCAGCAACCAGTCAGTGACCGTGGGAGGGGGAGAAGTCCCAGTGTGGCTGATCTCGCTGACTTGGGGGGGTCCCCCCGTGGCTGATTGCAAGATGGGAATGCAACGGTGCTCCACTCCCTTGCTGGTGCTTCCGGGGGGGTGGGGACGGGACACTGGCACTGCCACCTGTCCCCCCTGCCCTTTGCCTAGGTGGCAAGTGTGGCAGGTCAGGGGGTGCACTAGTGCTCTCGGGGTGCACGTGCACCCCCTACACATCACTACTGGCTGGAAGAATAAGGCACAAAACTTTGGGCTGTTTTTGGTATCCATCTTGTCATTCCCCTTGGCTATGCCCTTCCTCTCCTTGCCTCCAAATGTCTTTGTTTTTGACAGGAGCAGTATCACTTTGATTCCTGGGAATGCAAGTTGCATTGGTCATGTGGAATAAATTAGAGGGAATGAGCCCCCCCATTCCCCAGTGTAGCTGTCCATGCTCCTTACTTGGATTGTGGCAAGGTGGTCATTTCCACATAATTGTTGAAAATGCCTTGGAAGTGGGACTGACGAGTGGGTGAGCCAGGGTCACATGCCTGTCGTCATGACCTTGGGAATTATGTGCTATTTCCTAGCTTTGGCTTATGGTGATTCACTCTGGAGTCGGAATGTCTATTTGTTTTTTAATACAAATGTGAATTCCAGCCTTGACCCCTCAGTTGCCAAAGCCTTGCCTTGTAACCGTCCTAAGTTAAGCGTTTACAGCCTTTCTAACACTCCACCCCATCTCTTCCTCCCACCCCCCCACACTGTGATCTCATGATGATTTCATGAACCCGAGTGCTTACACAGTGTGCTGAGTGGGTTCCTGGTGAAGAGTAAACAATAGCACGAAAGCTTACGGAGTTCCTGTCTTCTATCCTTGTACATACTCGAGGTGAGCTGGCTCAAGGAGAAGACATGGAGGTTTGCTGTCAGTCGCCATGGGAATCTTGTTCTCTGGGTTACTGAAAATCTTTCATCACTAGAGCTGAAGCACCTGATGATGGGGGCGCTTACACAAATGCACGTCTCAGGCCCGTCTGGTTGGGCATTCCCAACTCCGCAGCATGCTGTCTAAAGCCGTTGGTCCATTTGATCTACAAACCTACCCCTGACGGTGATGTAGTATTTTACAGAAAGGCAAAACTCTTCCACATCTCTGTAATGTGCTTGGCCAATTATGTAGTATGGTATTGGTGTGGGGAGAGGCTTATCCTTCCTGTCCCTGCAGGAGACCCATGTACCCTTCCTGACTGCAGCATGCTGTTGGCTGGGGCTCTTTAGAAGTCATGTTCATTGAAGAAGCTGCCCAGAGGAAGTGAGGGCTGGAGGATGGAGTAAGTGAGAGTCAAAGGGGCAGGGCAACTGCAGCTTGGGTAAGAAAGTGACCCCAGGATGGAGACATCAAGCAGGCATCTACAGCTATATCCAGCTTAAGATTTCAGGCTGTCAGGTCATCCTAGTTCTGTCACCAGACTCCAGTGGCCTAGTATGAATTATTGTTGCTGTGGGGGAAAAAAAAAGAAAAAGTAAAATGTAGCTCCCAGGTTGTCTTAGGGGACAGAACGATGTTGGGGAAATCCTGGTGTGTTTGAAAACCAACCAAAATCTTGTGCAGAGTTAAACTAACCTTTTTCCACACCTGGGTCTTTTCCAGTCTCTGTTTGCTGCTGTCTCTTCATACTGTTTCTTTTCCTGTCTGAGCTCACCGGATTCATAGCCACTGAAATGTAAGTAAAAACCTTTTGAAAGTATTTGAGGAGTTTTTGTTTTTCTCTCCTCTTTTATCTGCTGCTTTAGCCAGGGTGTCACACTGGTCTTGGATTCATGTGTCTGTACTTGCATTACCCCAACTAATTGTTCAATGGCATTTGGACTTCCTTCTTGCTGAAACCAGAGTTTCCAATATTCCCGCATCTTTTTTAATTTACCTTAGAAATTAAGAACTACATTTTCTTTTCTCCATGGAAGGATGCTTGTATCCTGTTTACTCCTTTGTCAGCTCTATACTGCTTTTACATATTGAACATGGTCGACATTTCAGGCTGACTGGAGGTTTTACATCAATCTGGCCTTTTCATAGTATTTAATGATCAGGAAGAAGGTAGTGCAAATGCTTAAAATAATAATTAAAAAAAAGCCAACTGTAAATTAAGTTATAGATCATCTGTCTTGTCATATGCTAAGACGCATTTCCCATCACCCTGGCCCTGTGCTTGGGACAGAACCTGGCTTTGTTCATCTTTATTTTGAGGTGATTCTGAAAAAGTGATGCTCACCCCAGTGAGGTCCCATGTATTTAAACATGGTGGTGGCAAGTGGCTGGAGCCAAGACTCCCAAATTAATTTTGTGCTTGGTGTTACCATTAGCAAAATGCCTTCTTTCCACTTGTTTCCCCATATATGAAATGGGGTTAATACTTTGCTTGCCTTTGTAAAGGATTTGAAATTGATTGTTTGAAGAAAGGGAATATGGCAGTACAAGTAGTCTTTAGCAAATATTTAGAATTTAGTATTCACAAATGTGATATATTGATGGTGGGAGATTTGAAACCTTTCTCCTTTTCTTTGCTCAGCAAGCCTTATTTGGAAATGTAGTTAACAACTTTTCTTTTTCTGAAGAGAATTTCTCCTTAGGTGATCTCTTGGGACCTTGCTCTGAGCATAAGAGGAACAACTTCCTTTATAAAAATTGTACGCAGGCCGAGTGCTTTAATACCTCAGTCATCTCTTCCTGTTCTTGTGTTCCTGCTATACTAAAATAAACTTTCTTTAGTGACATGGGTGCCAGGAGTCATTCCCTGTCATCCTGTGAGTGTCACACTGAGCTCACTGTGGTGTCTGGGGAATTGAATTCCTGGGGAGTTAGCATTGTGGAATTTCCACTGGGGAAACAACATTTTAATGAGGAGCCCAGTTGGGCCTGTGGGAAAGTTGGAAAATGGATGAGATTCATTAGCCACATTTTACTTGCACAGCATGGCAGGCTTTGAGGAATTTGTGGTAGTGTGCATTTCCCCTATAGCACTCTGTTTTTATGTGACTGTCTTAGTGTGAGGACCTTATCCCAAAGGAAACCTTGGATGGCAAAGACAGCACTGAAATACTAATTGTAAATTTCTAACATGTCTTCCTTGCTTACTACGTTAGGGTGTCTTCCATTTCCGCTCTAGCTCACTCTCTAACTTCGATTCAACACCATCACTCTGTCGCTCAGTGAAATACGCAGGATGTCCCTAGAGCTACTAGGGAGTAGTACCTACTCCCACTCAGTGAAATACTCAGGATCTCTCTAGAGCTGCATCTTCAGGATTCTCGTATGCAAACAGAGAGAGAGTACTACATCCACAATACTACTCACTTCTGACTCCATATTTCAAAGATCCTGTATTGCAGATATCAAAGAAATATCTTACACGAAATATCTTTGATACTACTTGTCTGATTTCAGAAAATTACAGATTCCAGGGGCAGTAAATAACTTCTACCTTGACCTTAGACAAGAAAATGGAGCAAGGCGGTGGGGGGGGGGAGAATAGTCTAGTGGTTTGGAATACGGGTCTGGGAGGATGGAGAACAGTGTCCAACTTCTAGCTCTGTGTAATTTTGGGGCAGATCATTTGCTGCTTTTTCCAAGTTGCTTTCTGTAAGCTGGATGCAATAATGCCCTACCTCTTAGGGATGTTTGGAGACTTTGTTGATTTGTAAGATATTTTTGAAAATGTAAAGAATTATTTATTAGCAAATTTCCACTAGATTTCATTACCTATTTGGCTTCTCTCTCTATAACAGGAATCCCCCATATCACATCTCCTTCCCTGCTTGAAATTTCATATTGGTGGTTGTCTTTATTTTTTGACTAACGAGCATGTGCAGATACATGGGGTAAGTTAGCTTGCCTTACATCAGCCTGTCTTCTCTTACGCAATTCTTAAAGCAGCAAAATATCTCCCTTTGCAAAATGAGGTTGCATGGGGATATCCGAACACTTTGGGTGGCTGCGAGAGAGCCAGAGAACTTGTCTTTGTGCTGCATAGCACAGCCAGAGGCATACCAGGACACACATATTAATGAATAACCTATTATGTGTTAGTGTTCACCTTGTTGCACGTGGATGTAGACGAAAAGAGAGCCTGCTTGAAGGCAAGTTAGCAGGAATTTTGAAGCCAGTGGAATACTTGCCTAGTTCAGACTGTGGTAACTTGTTTTAGAATTATACAAAATTAGGGTTGGAAGGTACCTCAGGAGGTCATCTAGTCCAGCTCCCTGCTCAAAACAGGACCATAGCCAGCTAGGTCATCCTAGCCAAGACTTTGTCTAGCCGGGTCCTAAAAGCCTCCAAGGATAGAGATTCCACAACTTCTCTGGGTAAACCTGTTCCAGTGTTTTACTACTCTCCTAGTGAGAAGATTCTTCCTAATATCTAACCTAAAATTCCCTTGCTGCAACTTGAGACCTTTGCTCCTTGTTCTGTCATCTGCCACCACTGAGAACAGAATAGCTACATCCTCTTTCGACCCCTACTTCAGGTAGTTGAAGGCTGCTACTAAATCCCTTCCCAGCCTTCTCTTCTCTAGACTAAATAAGTCCAGTTCCCTTAGTCTTTCCTCATAAGCCATGTGCCCCAGCTCCCAAACCATTTTTGTTGTCCTCTGCTGGACTCTCTCCAATTTGTCCATATCTGTTCTGTAGTGGGGACCCAAAAACTGAACACAGTACTCCAGATGTGGCCTCACCAGTGCTGAATAGAGGGGAATAATCACTTCCCTTGACCTGCTGGCAACACTCCTACCAATTCAGTCCAGTATGCCATTAGCCTTCTTTACAACAAGAGCACACTTGGCTCATATTCAGCTTATTGTCCACTGTAACCCCTAGGTCTTTTTCTGTAGAGTTGCAGCCCAGCCAGTCAGGCTTCAGCCTGTATTGGTGCATGGGATTGTTCCATCCTCAGTGCAGAACTTTGCACTTGTCCTTGTTGCACTTGTCATGAGATTTCTTTTGGCCAAATCCTCTAATTTGTCTAGGCCACTTTGAATCCTAGCCTTACCCTCCAGTGTATCTACTACTCCCCCTAACTTGGTGTCATCTGCAAACTTGATGTGGGTGTACTCTATACCATCTTCCAGGTCATTGATGAAGATATTGAACAAAACTAGCTCCAGGACTAACTCCTGGGGCACTCCACTTGATACTGGCTGCCAACTAGACATTGAGCCATTGATTACTACCCTCTGAGCCTGATGCTCCAGCCAGTTTTCTATCAACCTTACAGTCCACTTATCTAGACCATACTTACTTAGTTTGCCTGCAAGACTGTTGTGGGAGACCATATCAAAAGCCTTGCTAAAATCAAGATATACTACATCTACTGGCCTCCCAGCATTCACAGAGCCAGTTATCTCATCATAGAAGGCAATCATGTTGGTCAGGCATGGCTAGCCCTTGGTGAATCCATGCTGACTGTTCCAGATCACCACCTTCTCCTCCAAGTGCTTAGAAATGGATTCCTTGAGGATCTTCTCCCTGATTTTTCCAGGGACTGAGGTGAGGCTGACTAATCTGTAGCTCCCTGAATCCTCCTTTTTCTCTTTCTTAAATATGGGCACTATGTTTGCCCTTTTCCAGTCATCCCAGGACTTCTCCCAATCGCATGAGTTTTTTCAAAGAAGATGGCCAGCAGCTCTGCAGTCGTATCAGTCAACTCCCTCAGCACGCTCGGGTACATCCTATTTAGTCCTATGGACTTGTATATGTCCAGCTTTTCTAAATAGTTTCTAACCTGTTCTTTTGCCACTGTTGGCTGCTCCCCTCCTCCCCAAACTGTGCTGCCAGGTGCAGTACTCTAGGAGCTGACATTACTTATGAAGACTAAGGTGAAAAAGATGCTGAGTATTTCAGCCTTTTCTGCATCCTCTGTCACTAGGTTGCCTCCCACATTCAGCCTCCCTGACTTTATTCCTGCATGGCCAAGCAGTAATCTTATATTCTTCCCTCATTGTTTGCCAAGTTTCCACTTCTTATAAGCTTCTTTTTTGTGATTTAGTTTACTGAAGAGTTCCCTACTAATCCAAGCTGGTCTTCTGCCATACTTGCTAGTCTTCCTGCACATTAGAATGGTTTGTTCCTGCACTCTCAGTAAGGCTTCTTTAAAGTACAGCCAGGTCTTCTGGACTCCTCTCCACAGGGACCATGAGTTCTCTGAGTGAGCCATAGTCTGCTTTGATGAAGTCCAGGGTTCTTACTCTGCTGCTCTCCATCCTTCCTTTCCTCAAGATCCTGAACTCAACATCTTGTGGTTACTGCTGCCCAAGCTGCCATCTACTAGTACATTTCCCACCAATTCATCCCTGTTTGTGAGCAGCAGGTCAAGAAGAGCACAGCCTCTAGTTGGCTGCTCCAGCACTTGCACCAGGAAGTTGCCTCAACACACTCCAAAAAGTTCCTGGATTGCCTGTGTACTGCTGTGTTGTCCTCCCAGCAGATGTCAGGGTGATTGAAACTAGGGGTGTGTGAAGCAAGCAGTATTCGATTCGGATTCGGCCCGATTTGGGAGACAGTGATTTGATTCGCTGATTCGGATCACTGTCCTGATTCAATTTGGCCGAATCTGAAGATTTGATTCTGATTTGGAGAATCAGCGATTTGGCCATAGACGGAGCTTTATATGTTTTTCCTACATACCTCGAGGTACGAGGCACAGCTCGTGAATGCTGGGATGGTGGGGCAGATGGAGCATCCCACAGGAGCTCAGGGAGGTCCCCTGCATGCTCAGCAGTGGACCAGAAGTACTTCTGGAAGATCCGAAAGCATAGCAGAGGCTGTGGGCAAGCCCTTGCTATGACCTGCAGGGCCAGCTGTGCTGGCAATGGATTCACCCAAGCCGGTTCAGAAGGGCTGCGTGTCTCTGGCGTGCCTGGGAAAATATCCAGGGAGAACCCAGGAGGAAAGCAGGTCTCCAGAGGCACCGAGCTACGTGCCCCAGGGAGCTGGCTTCGATTGGCTGGGGGAAGAGAGCGGGGAACTTAAAAGGGACACTTGAGAAGACCTTTGGCATTCTCATGGGAACAAAGAAACACTGCAGCCTTGGGAGCTGGACAAACAGTGAAGCAGAAGATTCACATTGCCAAACCCTCTTGGAACACTGAGATCTGGACAAGTCCGAGAGAAGAGCCACTTGTCCCTACAAGAAAAGCTAAGTAAAGTGGACAGCAGGAAAAAAGGGAGTTGTGCTGGCAGTGCTCTGGACATGAGGTCCAGAGGGAGGTGTCTCTTGGGGAATCAGCAGAGGCTGAGGGGACAAGGAGCCCAGAATGTGGAGGTAGTGACATTCAAAGACAAACCTCGATGGGTGAAGATCTAGAGAATTTAAGGACAAGCCCTGTATAAAATAAGGAAAAGAAAAGGGATGAAGCCATTTCCCATCAGAAGTTACTGGGGAAAGTGAAGAAACTGTGGTTAATTTAGGAATCTTGGGGGCACAGCTGGGTCTGGATTGTAAAAGGGACTGTCGTTTATTTGAATAAGTTAAT
The DNA here is from genome assembly GCF_000455745.1 of Alligator sinensis. NCBI lineage: Eukaryota > Metazoa > Chordata > Crocodylia > Alligatoridae > Alligator > Alligator sinensis. The sequence goes on along the minus strand of NW_005841977.1, from coordinate 242,150 downwards.
TAATTAACTGCGGCTAAGAAGGTCAAACCCAGGGGATGTGGATTTGGGGAATGCCCTGGCACAATACCTGGGATCCAAGGGGCATCAAGTGGATTTAGTTGTACAGCCTGAAGAAAAGTTGAAGGAGTTATTATCTTTTCTTTTGGTTCATAAATTGGTCTAAATAAGTTCCCACCATATATGAGGAAAGACGTGGAGCTACTAAGGCAGAAAGTATAATTAAGGCCATTCATGTGAATCGATGAGTAACTTAACCGTGGCTAGAGAATTCACAGGAACCAGGACAAGAACCAGAGAACAATGCATGAGAGGCACAGAACAGTCCAGAGATATAATCCAGAGAGGCCTCCCACACAAGACCACATGGGCTTTGTTCACCTCAGGCCTGAGAGGAAAGGGGCAGGGTGTAGGGGTGGTGGAACCCTGTGGAAGAACTAGAACCTAGTCAGAAAGTTCTTCTCCCAACCAGTCATCCAATCTTTCAAAGAGAAACAACTCATCAAAGACGTGGCAGGAAAGCAGGAGAGTGGGATGATGACCCATAGCATTACAGTATAACAGAAGGGTCGGAATACCTGCATGCTCACAGGCAGCTAAACTCCCATCTGCTTCAGGGCAAGCCTGAGTGCCCAAATACCCTTTCAGAGTCTGACAATAAAATGCCTTTGGTAAGCAGAGTAACTTAATGCACACTAAGAGCATTTGCAAGGGCAGTCGGCGTGGGTTGACTAATGTTCTATAAATTCATATTCTCCTGCCTAAATTCCCTGTGTAGATAAACCTTGAAAAACCTCCTGATCTTTCATTTCCTGGATGCATTAGGTGGTCCTGGAGGCTAGTGCTCTATACAGGCATGTGGAAAATCCAGGTGATTCCTGTGTAGGATTAAATCTCTGGCAGAAGCAGCATTTCTAGATGCTGGTGAGAGAGAACACTTTTTACATTGGTCAGTGATATCCCCTCACCCAATTAAGGGGATGTCTGCATCAGCCCTAGAGAGCCCTTGTAAATTTACAGGAAGCTGAGGAAGCACCTTCTTTCTGTGGTACAGGAAAGGTAAAGAAAAGGAGGTCATTGTCCCACATTTGGGCTTTTGCTAAGTTGGCAGTCCTAAATGCACTCTGTCCCACTAAGCAAGTGACTCAAACTGTTGGGAAAATAAAAGCTGTTAAAGGACTCTGGTATTTCCTGGGCAGGATCAATAGTAGGTTGAGTTTCCAGGAGTCGCTCATCATAACTTTTTAACGGCCTCCCTAACTCATCCTGCTCTTATGTTGCACATCAAATGTAGAATTAATTTTTTTTTCTAATTACCCTGATCAGGTTCTGACAGGTATGAATATTGTAATCATAACTGATGAGAGAAATCCTGTATAGTATGACCTAGTTAATGCTTTGCAGAACCGATAAGAGTATTTTCTAATTACCCTGATCAGGTTCTGACAGGTATGAATATTGTAATCATAACTGATGAGAGAAATCCTGTATAGTATGACCTAGTTAATGCTTTGCAGAACCGATAAGAGTATTTTCAAGTATTCCCCTATTAAAGAGGAAAGAAGTAATTATAATTAATGTAGCTGACATGTCACCAATTGCCAGTTGTGCAGTTTGGGATATCACTAGGTTTGCATTGTGAATGTGGCAAAGGCATTTATAAGTATGGTGAATCAGTTCTTGACCAAATACCTCCATGCTTTTTATTTATGCAGGTATTTTTTGTATCTGCACCAGGAGCCATTGTGAAGGAATTGCCTTTGACTTGATAGAAGTGGCTCTTTTCCCACTTGAAAGGTCATAATCTATTGCGCAAGAAATGACTTTGGGTAGTGCATCTGTAATAAAATGGTGACCTTCAGCAAAAAATTCACTGCTTTTATCCCAAGCCATGAGACTTTCACTGGAGACACTAGATCTTTTGTCTGTCTACAAGATGCAGCACATGGGTGGTAGGATCGAGATGCATCTTGAAGTGAACAGTGCCCATATACACTACATAACTAACTGTACAAAGGAAGCACGGAGGCTAGAACTCTGACCCTTTGGTTCAAGTTCAGGTCAGTGAGTTACAGGTACAATTCCACTTGTTGAATCAATTGAGGGAATGGAAATACTGGAGCAAGACAGAATAGGTGAGGGAGTGTGATTTAATAGCTGGAACAGAATGACAGTCCAAGATTGTAGTCCTGACTCTATCACTGACTGAGCAATACACTCAACTTCTGTGTGGAAGAAGGTAATATTTAGCTGCCTACTACCTCCCAGGAGTGTTGAATCTTAATTAATGTTTGCCTAATGCCTTGAGATTACCTAATGAAAGGCCTTACGGTTGCGACGCATTATGCCATTCATCTCATCGTGTGTGTGGGTTAGCAGGAAGCGGAAGATCGTGGTGTGATGTCATTCGCCACAGTTGACTCAAGTGGATGTTGACATCTTTAATGTCCATCTCCCCTCTCTCAACACCCTGAGAAGTAGAGTTCCTTCCTTTATAGGGCAGCATGTTTTGTAGGTCTCTCAACTGAACAAAGATCAAAACTGGGGCAATGACATTTTAAAAAATGAGGAAGCGACCAAAATGTGGGGCACAGCAGGAAACTACCAATGGCAGAGCAATACTGTGCATCTGGCTTATTTTACATGAGAGAATCTTTGGTTTTACTTCTCATTCCTTGGAAAGATGTGATATTACCTTCCTGTGTCAGTGGAAGGAAGAGGGTAGTGTAGGTCTGGGGAGACAGGAGACCATCAGCTGTTTTGTCAAAAGTCAGTAAGTTCAAATGATGTCTTGAACACTAAGCAGCTCTGAGGTGGTCTGTGAAAGAAATTTGCCTGGGCAGGATGGAAAATCTTTTGAGATGTTTGAACTCCCACTCTGAAAGGAGGCAGCCTCTTTCTTTACATTTTGTTTGAACACGGAGCGGGGAAACTGACACACCAAAACCATACAAGACAACAAAATAAAGCCCCACTGGATGCAATCTGTCTTTTTTCAGGTCATTTTGGGATGGTACAGAGTCTGTGGTATATGAGCAGCAAGGTTCATTTGGGGGTGAAAGAAGCAGCAAAAGGCTGGTTTCCTGTGAAGGAGGAAAAGAAAACAGGAACCAAATAAAAAAAAAACAAAGAAGACAGGAACCAAATAAACTATGCAAGCCTGGGACCAGAAAGATACTGAAGCGAAGAAGAATTAGGTCTCTTATTCTGTTATTCAGAGGTCACAGGCTTTATGACACCTGTAATTGGTGTGAGACACTTTGCAGAGGCTGAAGTCATGGGGTAGGAACAAAGCTGTTGTCTCTGGAGTGTCTGAAGGCTACAAATAGAGGAGTAGCTCATGCTTCTTTAGGTGAAACCTCTATGTGATGCTGAATTCCTGCTACTGCATCCTCCCTCTCCCCCTCATTGTATGCTGCTTGCACAACCTGCAGCCTTAGCAAAAGAATCCCTGACATCTTTCTGTGCAATGCTGCGAGCGTGTGAGCACATGGAATGAGTGAGTGAGAATCCCAGCAATAACCTAGGAATCCAAAGTATTTGAAAATGGCTCTTTCTAGAAACAAAGCAGATTGTTTCTGGGTAGGTCACAACTCATGCTGGGTAGGGAAACTGTTTCACTCTTTCCTTGAAACACTGACTATAGGCCCTTGGGGTGAAAGGTGTGTAACTCACCCACCTGCTGTCATAGGTTCCTTTTATAAGCACCTCTATAGTAGTGGAAACCAGTAAAATGATAACCTTTTCACCTGTCTTGAAGTTGCACCTGTTGTGCTCCCTTTGTGTCTTTGGGTAGAGTGGGTTTATTCTGCAGCCATCTCTGAAGAACCCAACAATCAGTCTGTATTTGCAATACTCCCCCTGCCTGAGATTATATTGCCCCTGTGACTGTCCCAGCCCTGCAATCAATTGGTGGCACAGGAGTACTCAGATATTCCCATTGTCTGTCATACAGGGGCAGCCATATGCGTAAAAACCAACTGCTTTCTTTTTGAGGCACGCTTTATCCTTCTAGCACCCGTTGCTAGACGCTGCATTGCCAAAACTATTCCCAGTACACTTGCACCAGTTTTCATTGGTTGGAGAAATACCATGAAATCCCACTGTTTGGCACTTGGGAAAGGATAATGCTTGAGCACAGAGTGCCTTTAATAAAAGGCACTAATCATAGGTGCCATGTGCATGGGGGGCCCTGAGAGCCCTGCCCTCTCTCAGGAAGAGGGTAAGGTCCCATCTGTCCCTAATTGAGTGGGACAGTCCCAAATGGGAACATCAAGTCCTGGTCCTGGGCTGCATGGCTCCAGGACAGCATTTGTCCTGGATTCTCAGCATTGTGCAGGGATCTGAGTTTTCTGTTCACCACAAAAAATGCAGGAAATGGCAGGTTTTCCCTTGAAGGCTGGCAGAGTTCCAGATTTGTGTATGGGGCAAGGGTGGATGTGGTCTACCTGTCGCAGACTCAGGGCTCCCTGCCCTGCTCCCGTCCCCCCAGGAGCCCTGAGCCAGCTGTGTCATCATGGCAAGTCACCTCCTGCCCACCCAGCAACAGCAGGGGCAGTGGTGCAGAGTTGTGGCCCCTGCTGCTGCCAGGCAAGGGACATCTCACCATGGTGGCATGGCTGGCACAGGCTCCCAGGGTGAGGGCAGCAGGGCAGAGACCCCATAGCTCACAGTTGACAGCCTGCATCTGGCCCCCCCCATGGACTAGCTTGATTTTGCTCTGGCTGTGCGGCCAGGTGAGGGGGAAGGGGCATGTGTTCTGCCTTTCCATTTTGAAAAATTAGTCACTAGGGGTGCACTGATTTTAAATCTTGTTTAGTAATAGTGCCAATGTTTAGTAATAGTGCAAAGCATTTTAAACTACTGACATAAATAAACCTTTTTTTTTGTTTGGTTTGCATTTATAACACACACATGCACATATTTCCTGTCTGTTCCAGCTCTCGATGGGGTGACCACCTTATTCCTGCACATCGCCCCCTCACCCACGGCTCCTCCCCGCAGCCCTGCTCCCCACATAGCCCATGCTGCCATCCACACGGGCAGGGTGGATCCTTATGTGGACAGTAGTGCTAGGTGCATTTGGAGCCCCAGAGCATGCTGCTGCATCAACACTAGTGGCCTCTGCACAGCTGAGCTCCTGTGGCCACTGGTGAAAAGCTGCTTTTGCAAAGGTGCCCAGTTCCCAGCCAGAATGTCCTTCTCAAGGTGCCTTACCCCATGTGCATACAGCTTAACATCTTGGCGGCAGCCCTGGCACTCAGGCTCCTGCTGTGCACACGGTGTTGCGATGGCAGCAGCAGCAGGAGCCAGTAACAGTCCCTTTGTTGCTGAGCATGGCACCCTGCAACCCCTCCCCAGTGCCCCTTCCCACTCCTGCTACTTGCTGGGACCTGCAGTCTGCCATGGGCTCAGGCTGGCTGTGGGGTGCAGGAACCAGACTACACTTGCCAGGGTGTTCTGGGCACGCAGCTGTAATTATCAACTATGATGACCAAAAAAAGCTGATAGCTGATAACATTTTTCTACTTTTATTGATGATGATCAATATATCAGTGCACCCCTAGTGATCGCCTTAGAAGAGGGCTGTTGAACATGTCCACCAGCTTAGCCTCCCCCCTCCCAGCAAAAATAAAAGTTGGCTTTTATGATACTAATGCAAGAACCTGCTAGTTCCATTTCTACCCCAGTAGTGGCTTGGGATAACCTGATGGAAGGAGTGATCATGACACCAGAGCTCTGCTTTTACCTGCAAATTTCCAGAGTATCTTCTGGGAATTAAATTTCCAATTAATTGAAAGTAGATGTACCTAGCAAGCCCTGCACCTTGTGATTTTAGCCTGTAGTCCATTCTTGGGTGTGCAGCTGGGGTCTAGTTAATGAGCTTATGATAGGTAATGAGAAATCCAAGATTTGGTTACTGTGCCACTGACTAGATGCGTGACTGAGCAAAATTGCCATGCTCTTCTTGCCTCTGTTACCCACTCTGTCAAATGGGCATGCTTGCCTGTCCTTGCAAGAAGCTTTCAGAGCTACAAAAGAAAAGTATGGCGATTACAAATATTATCATTTTGGTGGTGGCTGTAGCTAGTTCAAAGCTGGGTTGGGTTTCTGGCTGGTTCATGATGGCAAAATTCCCAGTAAAAGGATGATGCTTCCAGAGCGTACCATGGCTCTTTGAAGTGACAGCTGAGCTTCTGAATCGGATGTATGCTCTGTTCTTAGTCTTGGCATGGAAGCACCTTTTCATTGGTAATGCTAAGCTTTCCAAAGTAGTGGCAGGGCATGACCCAAATCTCGGAGAGCAGAAAAAAGCTGGGAGAAAGCCAGAGTGTGTTATGAAATAGACTGGCTGGCAAATAGGATCTGGCTGGGAATTCTCCAAGGGTGCAGTAAGGTGCATCACCATTGGGGATTAATCTCTTTCCTGGCTGAGGTCGCTCATAAGAGCCGTATGTGAGGTATGACTTAATCCTTAGCACTATATAATCTGTCCATAATAAATACGTAGAAGGCTTTTAATACCTTCCATCAGGAAGGAGACCCAGCCAAGGAGCTTCTAACCAGGTCACTGATGAGCAGGCTTACCCCTCCCTCTGTGTCATTTTTATTAATCACTTGAAATGTACATTGAGTAATGGTTACAAACAGCATGGATAGCAAATTAACAACAGAAGGGAAGGTCGGGCTGTGAAACTGAACACAAATGTTGGATTGATTTAATCAAGATTCCAATCAAACTCACTGACCTCGTGGTAGTTATTCTTCCTCTCCCTCCCATCCCCTCCACCAAAAAGAGGTAAAAAAAATTTGGTGGCTGTTTGCTGCTTCATTTGAAAACCTGGATCAATAGGACATGTGATTCACCAACTGAAAATTGATGGCCCAGAGAGAGTCTGTCCAGGTCTATCTCAACCATGCAGTTGGTCCAATAAAAGTTATCACCTGCAAAAATCATTGCCTCATCAGAGTAAAAGCACTTTTGACCCATTCTTCATCTCTCCTTAATCTATATGGTCTGTTATTGTGTAAACTCCTCTAGCAGACATCTTTCATCTACATACCTGTCAAGCCACTGAGCACCCTTTAATCACAGGTAAAAATAATATTGAGTTCTTACTGGTGAAGGCAGCTTATTTGATAGTGAGTTCCCATAGTTTTGCCACAGAATGTATCAGCATATACCTTATCTAACATGCTTATCTTGTGTCTGGATACCACAAAAGTTTGAGATAGGAAGGATCTATTAGGTAATCTTATCTTTCTCTGTTTGGTCCAGTGAAGGATTTTCCCCTGCAGGATATATTCCAGGGCTTTTTCTGAATTAGTTCTTAAATATCACAAGCATTTGGGGTTTTAAACTGTCTCTGCACTGGGTGTTTTGGGGTTTATTTTTAAGTGTTCATAATAGGCATAAATAATGGAACCGATAAGATTTGTAACAATCATGAATATTCAGTTGATTTTTTTTTTCTTTCTTGTATTCCTTCTATCCTTTTCTGTAGGTTTTTTTTTTTTTTATTTTGTTTGCCGATTTAAATATATGGTACCTTTTTGTGGGAGCTACAGAATGATTATCTTCTCAGTTTCATTTTGCTGTTTTTAATTACCATCCAGAATTCAAAGTGAAGCTATCAGGGAGACACAAGTGTGGTGGAGAGAGGAGGTGCAAGGGAAGTCTCAGCAGCCAGAAAAACAATGTCAAGAGATAGGAACTGGAGAAGCTTGTGAAACCCAAACCACTTTCAGTTTGGGCAGGGTTATTCACAGGGGTCTTGATCCCTCATGTTCTTTTGTGCAAACTACCTCTGCCTCTGCTGCATAAACTAGCTAGCAGTAACAGACGGCAGTCAGCTAAACCAGTGAGCCTTTTTTCCTATGGAATAAGCAGGACCTAGCAGTTTCTAAAACCTTTTCTCCCCTACTGACTTCCCCCTTTACTGAAGGCTTTAGGAACACAGAGGGCCAGTACATTAGACGTTCACCTCTGGAAGCAAGAGGTTCATTGCTTACATCAAAGGTAGAAACCCATTTTGGAAGAGAGGAGACTATGTTAGTCCTGCAGGTGTGAGTAAGGCAGGCAAAGCTCACTTATATGACATGCATCAAGTCACTAGTACTTTAGCCCCATATCATTTTAACTCTCCAGAAGGACTCCTCTGATTTCTGTCTTTGACCCAAACTAACCCAAACCATTTCAAAGTTTTTACTTTGTTTTCCTGGGCAAGTACTTTTTCCCTTAGTGGAAAAGAGCCACATGCGTCAGTTAGAACTTGAAACCATCTGCATTCCTCTCTCTGGCAGAGTTAACGAGCTCTACGTAGACGACCCAGACAAAGACAGTGGAGGGAAAATAGAAGTGAATTTGAACATCAGTTTACCGAATCTGCACTGTGAATGTGAGTACCTTCTTTGAGGCCATAATGTTTCCCATATTTTTAGAGTTGGCTGCTTAAGGCTCTGAGTCTACACATTCCACGTTTCAAGGGCAGGGTGCAGTCCCCATCCTGTGTCCTGATTTTGCTTTTTTTTTTTTTTCAGGAAAAAAATATATCAGTGCCCTCCTAATTAATCTTTCTTTTATAGAAGAATAAAGGCTCATGCAGTTGGGGCAGGAATTAGAGATGCAGTTTTACTGTGTCAGTCCCTTCACTTAGGAGTTATTTCTGCCAAGAGTGTCACAGACCCATGACCCTGCTTCTGAGGTGGGGGAGAGAGGTCAGGTTCCTGGAGCCTCTGTAGATGCCCCATTATCCCATATTCTAAGCTAGGTCTACCCTTTAGTCTGACCGTGCCTAGCAGTGGAACACTATTTTATCACTGCAGCTTTGGCTAGCATTCTGGCTTCTATACCTAAGATCCGTCTCATTCTTATTTCATCAGGGCCTCTTTTTTGTGTCTAGGAGTAAGAAATCTCCTGAGTTTATTAACAGTTCTGAATCCAGGTACCACATGTGCCCTTTAGTAAATAACTTAACTTGTTTGCCTCAAGTTTCACCCTCTGGAATACATTTACATTGCAGGGGTCTGCCATTAAATTTATCTGTCAGACACTGAGGCTTAAATGTTTTGTTGGTTAATCTATGGATTTTAATGAGCAGACCAGATGCTTAGTTTTTTAACAGGTGAATGAAGTGGTGTGATTCTGTGCAATGTCAGGGGGACACTGTATTTTTCCATACAAAGAATTCTTTATGCAATCCCCTGTTCTTATCTTTTTCTTCCCATCTGTGTAGTGGTTGGACTGGATATTCAAGATGAAATGGGAAGGCATGAAGTTGGTCACATCGATAACTCGATGAAAATCCCCCTCAATAATGGAGATGGCTGCAGGTTTGAGGGCCAATTCAGTATCAACAAGGTGAGTGTCAACAGCAGCTGGTGGGTGTTTGAGGGTTCAGGAGCCATTAGCACGACCAAAGCATAAAGCACACTTACCAAACCCTACATGTGAATGGCCCTGCAGTCAGCATCTTTACTGCTTTATCAGTAGGCTATGGGTTCAGATCCCACATCAGGTCATGAGTTCAGCTTGATGCCATGGTACTGTACTAAGAAAATGGCCGCAGAGTTAGAAGTGTGGGAAATGTTAAATCATGGTTCCTTCTTACCCCTTTGCCCTGGAGGCAGCTCTTGAATACTGGTGAATAGCCTTGTTTAGCAGGCATCATACTGCCTTTCAGTAAGGCAAGCTCTAATTTCTAAGGCTCTGTATGAGCTATTGGCAAAAACACAACAGCTTTTGTGTTTGCCCTTCACAATCATGGCACCTCCAGTATGTGACTCATAGCTGTGCAAAGGACTTTGGCTCATCTTTATTCAAACCCTCTCCTGTTCCAAGAGCCACATAGCGGCTGAATGCTTCTTACTAAGGGATGCCAGCTTAACAAAGGTAGCTTCATATAAGGTGTTTGGAATGTGCATGCACATGTCTGCTTGTAGGGGTGAAGCTCTGTCTTTATCTGAGGGAATGAAAATTCAGGCCTAGGGTAGGTTCCCGTCTTTGGTGGGTGTGTCCAGACCTAGATCATCTTGCTAGTAATATTACAGATGAACTGACTAGCTGGGCTGGGAGTGGGGACTGAAGGTGTGGCATGCTGGTGTCATAATAAGGGTGCAGCCTTTATTCACGCCTCATCGAGTACCACAGGCTACATAATCCTACTTCCTTCTCCTACCAGGTCATGTTAAATCACATTTTAAAATAACAGTCAAAACCTCTTGATAGCACTGCAACACAAAGAACAGTTTGGGGCTTGAAGTTGAGGAACTTTCACTCACCTTTAAGCAGCCAGTGATACTGTTGACCAGGGATCCTAGTTTTCCCTGATAAAAAACATTGCAAATTCTCTAATAAAACCCCCAAAATCTGTGATTAAACTGAAAGACCCCCCAGCCCCCCTGGTGCCCCTCACTCCCTTCCAACAGTCCCTGGCCCTGCTGGTGCCCCTTGCTCCCCACCCACACCTCCTGCTCCCCCAGCTCTGCCAGTGGGGGCTCCCAGCTGCCAGGGCTATGGGGCCAGGGACCTGGATCTGCAGTCCCCTGCCTCTGGCAGGAGGCGGTGGCTGCTGCAGCAGAGTGGAGCCGGGCTCCCCTGGCTGCTGCTTGCTGTGGGCTTGTGTGGGGGGGGACTGCTCCCTGCTGTGGCGTGCAGTCCTGGGGGTCAGGGGGACCCATGCCCTCCAGATCTGTGCATGGTGCAGGGGCTGCCTACTGTGGGCTCCCACCCTGCCGCCCTCATCTGGCGCCTCCGCAGTCCAGCATGTGTGACACAGTGCTGCAGAGAACAGCGGAGCCGTGAAAGAAGCTGCCTGCCACTGTGAGCTCTGTGCTGTCCTCGCAAGGCATCCCCT
>NW_005841977.1:220891-230848 GCF_000455745.1 Alligator sinensis | reverse complement strand
GGGAAACCCGTGTCCACCATTCCTCTCCCAAATGTGTGCACAGGGGCCGGGAGCCAGCCCTTCCCCCCCCCCAACTTACCTGCAGGAGCTGCTCTCCAGGCTGCCTGGCGGCCACATGCACATACATTCACATGGGGGCCCCCTGCCTGACTGGCCTGTTCTCCTCTCCCCCTGCATACTGGAACTCTGCCCACCTGCAGAGGGCTTGTTGCAAAACTGCAAAATCCATAGGTTTCTCTAGTAAAATGAGAAATCCATGTTTGCCTCTGGTAAAAAGTAAAATCCATAGTTTACTCCGTTTTTCCGTGGGAAACGGAAAACCTGGATCACTGTTGATGACTGCCAAGCTACCAAGCTGGGAAAGGGCTCAGTGCAGTCTCATCTTTCTTTTGAAAGTCTTTGGATGTCTAGAAGTGCAGGTGTGGTGTGTGTGGTGACCTGGGGCAGCTCACAGCCAGAAGAACTGCTGTTCTTTTTTCATTAAGTAAAAACAGGATGTTTCTTGTGCTCTGTAATGGAGCTGGATGGATCAGTTAATTTGTATAGTATGACAGTGTGGGTCAGGTCATTGGAGATCTAATCCAAGACTTCTGCATCTAGAAGTAGGGACCTCTACTTGCAGAGGTAAAAGGTCCTATTTTCAGAGCAAAAATTTTATAAACCTCTGTGTGATCTGGCCGCCAATAATAGACAGGGTCACAGTATGACAGTATACACAGAGCCATAATGAAGGATTTAGGCCTTGCTATGTCAGGTACTGTTCATTTTAATAAAGGTGACCCCTTCATCAAAGACCTTTAGATCATAGGGGCTGATTCAGAAAACAGGTACACATTTGCTGAATTTTGTAATAGGACCGTTGTTTTCAGGGGAATTGCTTGTGTGTATAAAGTTAAGCATATGCTTAACTGTTTTCACAACTGGAGACTTAAGTGTGTAATTGTGTGTTTCAAAACAAGTAGATGCGAAGGAGCACAAGGTAATGGTGAGATGATTGTCTGTGGCTCTTGGCACTGAGTCTACTCCTCCATCGCCAATATGATCCTTCTAGTGCAAGTAACATGCCCCATCCCCAACTGTACGTGTTCCCAGGGGTGCCATGTGTTTGTAGACCATTTCAATTAGATTTGCCTTGACCAAAGCTAACTACCATGTGGGACCTTGTGCTAATTGCTGGTGGTGCAGGGTTGGGGAGATGTCCTCCATTTGTATGAAAGTCCTCCCACTGCTGCCCTACAATGCATCAGTTGCTGCTAGATGTTGACAGTACCATTAGCATCCAAGATCCTTTTGTTTCTGACACTTTCTGCTATGACAGATTCTCTTACCCCTCCAGAACAGCAGTTGAGCTGACAAAGTTCAAAGGCTTTGTGGTGCAATTCTCTAGGAAGGATGTTTTGAAATACCTGCAGATACCAGAGCATTGCAATAAAAAGTGACATCCATGCTCATCTCCTTTACATTGTCATGGCAACTGGAGGTCTTACGTGAAAGCTGTGTATTCAGAATTTAGTGTTTCCTTTAGCTAACAAAATAAACCTGTTCTTGAGGGGGCCTCTGTCAAGGTTGGAAACTGCAGCTTTTCACTCGCTACTTTTTGTAATCTTTTCAAGCAGAACAGCACTTGTAAACAAGAGTGCAGTTAGACTAGTGCCTAGGGCTTTCCTAGGTAGCTTTGCATCAGTGAGCCTGGGCAAGTATGAGACGTGGGTGGGAAATGTTTATTATATTGTCCCGTGCTAATGGCATGGATCTTATTTTTAATAGGGAGGTGGAAGCTGTAGTTTTAGTTATTGGGAATCTGAAATGTTTAGGGAGTGATCCTTTTATATTTTGGTAGCCTAAGGCAAGTGCTATATGGACATGCAACTTTTGCCTTTTAAGGTGGCACTGATCTCCCCTTTACATACAGCATTATATTACTGGCCAGGTGTGTATATCAGGCATTTCACTGAAGTACAAATTATTTGCTACTGTATACTAGATGGAGGATGCTAGATGAGATGGGTCTATTTTTTATGCTATTTCATGTCTCAGTAACTGGCAACATCTGGTAGATAAACATATAATTCTTCATGTTCTTGTTTTGAATGCTGGCTGACTAGGTTCCTGGTAATTTCCACGTATCCACGCACAGTGCCACAGCACAACCTCAGAATCCTGACATGACTCACATCATCCACAAACTCTCTTTTGGGGACAAGTTGCAGGTGAGTGCTTTCCTCTGTCTATATGGGACAGAATTATTTCTGTACTAAACTTCTTGATCCATGTTTAGGGATGGTTGGGGCAGAGAGAGCTTATTTAGCACTCAGGGTTGAGGAGAGGGGCAGGGGTGTGCTAACCTGTTAAGCAGGTGAGGGGAGAAAAGTCTTACCTGCGTGGGCTCTGCACAGGAGAGGCAGCTGCTGCTGCTGCTGCAGAAAGTCATGGCATGGGCTGCCTCTTGGGCCCCTTTTGCTCCCCTTCAACCCAGATTCACGCAACCAAACAATGTGTTTGTCAGAAGCAAACCATCAATCATCCCCTGAGATGCTGTGTAGCACCACAAAGCACCCCACAAGATCTGGCAACACCAGGATTAGTGACCTGTGCAGAATATTGGGAACAGACCATATAGAAAGGTTGGATTGGAGGCATGATGAAGAAGAACCCCAGATATGCTGCTGGGTGCAAGGCTGCGCCTACTATGAGAGAAAATCCCTGGGGAGGAGCACCATTCTACTCAACCCCAAATGCACTGCTGAGTGTGGGGTTGTTCTGCCTGTCTCCTAAAGCTGGGCAATACAGGACTGTCCCAGTCATGAGAAACTACTGGAGGAGATTCTGGCGCTCCTGTATAGTCAGTGTCTGGAGCTGGTGCCCTGCCCGCTGCCCCCCACTCCTGCACCCTACCTTCTCTCCTTCCTCCTGTCTCCAGTTATGCTACTTGGATGGGGAAGGTCAGAGGACCTATAATCTAGGGCAGAGGTCGGCAACATTTTTGAGCCAACTGCCAAAAACCCCCCTGCAACCTGAACTTTGAAAACATTGGTATGCCAGGGGTGGATGGTGGGGGAGTTGCAAGGTTCCTGATCCTGGTCATGGTAGCACAGCTGCAGCCACAGCTCCTTCCCTGCTGTGCTCCCGAAAGCACATATGCAGCTGCTGCCAGCAGCGGGCTGGGCCAGTGCTCTGGACTCTGGTACTGCTGCTTGCAGCCTTATGGCTGTCTGCTGTAAGTAGCTCAGCTCTGGGCAGGACCTTGCCACCTGCCATGGAGCCTGAGCTGTTCGCAGCAGGCAGCTACAAACCTGCAAGCAACTGCACTGGGGCCCGAGGCCCCAGCCCAGCTCGTTGCCAGCAGCAGCTGCACGTGTGCCTTGGGGAACACACCAGGGAAGGGGCTGGGGTTGCAGCGGCCTCCAGTTAGGGAGCTGGGCCAGGGCTCCCTGGTGCAGCTGTTTGCGGTCTCCTAAACAGATGGTGCAGCCCACCATCTGCTGTGAGCATCCCAGACTCCATGGCGGCACCCACTACACATGTGCCTTGGGGCACATGGTGGGGAAGGGGCTGAGGTTGTGCTGCCCCAGGCCTCTTCCTCGCCATGTGCTCAGAGGTCCACATGCAGCCAGGGCTCCAGACCTTAGTGCACCACTTGCAGCCTCCCGGCTGCCTGCCACATCCAGCCTGGGCTCTGGGCAGGTAGAAGAGAGCATCCAGTTTTTAGCTTTGTAGCCCCTCCTCTGGGTTTCTCAAGGAGAAGCGAGTAGTTTTCCCCTTCTCGTAGAATGAACTGGACTAACCCCAAAGCTGTCTTCCCCCTGCTGGCGAGAATGAACATTGGCGCTTGCCTTGTGGCTAGAGTTTCACTGGTGCTGTGTTATATAAGCCCTGGTTTCTCAACTGGAACAGTTCAGAAGAATGCACATCTGTAGCTGCCTTGCGAAGAGGTGCTTCCATAGACCTGTGGTGATACATGTGCACACCAATTTCATAATTCCAAGTGTGGCTAAACCAGAGTCTCCCTTCATTGTCACAGACATTACTGTCCTGTGCCCTACTTCATGTATGCCTACTCTGAAACACCTTTTTAATGTTAACAAGTCCAAAAACAATTGCTTTGTAGTCTTCTGGTTCTTCTCCCGACTTCCTTGAGGAAACAACTTGTGTGGGAGCATTTAAATATTAGCATATGAATGAGTCTGTTTAATGTCTGTAAAACATGTTTAAGATTCTGAAAAATGTTATGTAAGTGCTAACAGTCACTGCTCGTGCCTGTGTGGGAAATGAGTCCCACAGGGTAAGGTTCCTGTCACCAGATTCCACAGTCTTTTGAGTGCCGTAACTGAAGAGCTTGTCAGCCTGATGGAGTTGGGCAGACAAGGATCTCTGAACATGGAGTGGAATACAAGCAAGATGTCCGATCGCAGATGTTTCCTGTGCTGGTGAAAACCTGTTTAGCCTACCACGTTGACGTGCACCACGTTGATAGGTGGTATTCAGTTACTTCCATTGCTTTCATGTGTTGTGTATAAATGTCACTTGGTTCAGCAGGCAAAACGCAAGCTAAAAAGCATGTGATGTAGGTGATGTAAACTCATCTGCTGCTAGCTAGACTAAGCCAGCTTTGGTTAGGAGCCACTGAATCAATGTATGGGTTTCTTTGGAGATGATCCTGATATAGGTGAACTTTTCTGTTGATTGTTTGATTTTATTTATTAATTTCTTTTTCTTTTGGTTTCACTGCCCTTGATCTCAATATGTATCCAACCCTCAGAAAAGGATTGTGTGCTGAAAGGCTTTGTTATGCAAACTCTTACCCCCACAAACCTACTAGCATATCCCAGTGGGCAGCCCACCACTACCTTCTAGCAGAACACCAGGAGAATATTTATCCCCTCTCTCCCAATGGTGATAGATCACTGGAGTTGGGTGGTTCTGCCTCAGTCTTCAAGAAGTCTTGTATCCAAAGTACAGAGGTAACAATGCAAAGGCTCGTTCCCTTCCATATACTGGATGGAAGTATTTTTTCTGGCTATAAAAGGAGAGTGGAATTCGGAAGATCAGGATCACTGTTTTTGTTCTTCCAGCTTCCATGAGCTTGGATTCCTCTCTGCAGGGCTCCAGCGTTCAGAGCAGCATTCCCTCTAAGCTGTGCAGGCGTGCTCATGCCGTGCTGCCAGGCGCGCCTGAGCAGCTGCTCATGCTATGCAGCTTAGAGGGAACGAACGCTGGTTCAGAGTACTTGGTTAGGTGATGTGCATTTGGCCTCTACTTGATTTTTACGGTAGGGAAAAGGGGAAGCTGTTAGAAGGGGAGCTGGCAGTGGTTTCTTTCAAGTGCCACCCATTGTGGCATTACAAGGAGCCATCACTCACAGTAAATTGTTAATTTCTGCAGCCATCCCACTTCCATTCTTGCATAAGGAATGAAATAATTAATAGTGCTGGCATTTTAAATGATCTTGCCTGGGCAGCAGCTCAAATAGAGATTCAGCAACCCATGTTCATAAATGCTTCAGCTAAATCAGCTGAAAAGGAAGCCTCGCTGAAATAATGGTTTAAAGATTAGGTTGGTTGAGACTTGTTCAAGTTTCAGTTCTGACTGGCTTTGATTCTGGTTCAGTCTGATCTTAGAATATTTTGTAGATGTTCCTGACGTAGAACCAAAGCGCCAAGGTGAATATGAAAGGTGTTAGGCTGCTCTCTAAGGACCAGATCAACGAAGGCAGAAAAACATACGCAATTTTTTTTCCCCCTAGAGTCTCTGTGGAGTCACTGATCTTGCTCTGCTTTTTGCTTTTCCATTTTAAACTGAACCTGTGGCCCTGCCAACACCTCAGGAAAGGGTGGGTGTATGTGGAGTTATATAATGAACAGACACTCCCCTGAAATGAACGTTTGCATAAGCTAGTTCCTTCTGAACTGGTTTGGAAGTATAGCAGCTGCCCTTAAATATTCTGACCCAAGCTAGTACACACCTACCCTCCTGTGACTGCTAATCATGCATTCAGATGTCTCCTTTTTACACCTCCTTGTGACATGACAATGCCAGCAGAATGCCTAGTTTTCATATTGCAGCAATGGGGCCTGAAGACACAGATTGCTTGCCTGTGGTGCAACCACTAGTTCATGTAAATTGAGCATGTGTTCTCCCCCACTGACACATGCCCTCTTTAAATTATGCGGTATGCAGTCTGCTTGAGAGGTCACCTTTATTAAGCAAACTTTGGTCCTGATACTTCTTCAAAATATCCCCTTACATAAGGATCACAATTTGTTCAACCATTAAGGGTATGTCTTCAATGTGAACCCAAAGCTGGCAAACTGCCCTTTCTCAATTCACACTGCTTTATCTAACACACACCGGGCTCTGGTTACCTGTGTCCACACCGTGATTACTGCTCCTGCTTCTGCACCATGCTTACTGCTTACTGCTCTGTGCATAGGCTCCTGGTCAGGATGGCCCTTCATATTTCAAAGTGCCTGCCAAGGAAAGCAGAGCAACTGTTTGGTATTTTGTTAGAAATGTAAAGAATGAATTTCCCTTGCATTACTATTTAATGATGAGGCCACAATTTACAATTTTTATTATTTTGGAATACCACCCTTTCTCATTTGTGCATCTGACCAAATGGATGTAGCAGGTGAAAAACTAACAAGATGACAGCTGAACCCAGAATGGTGAAATCTGTTTTTCTTCTTTTAAAAAGAATATAATTTTGAATGCCTTAGTAACTCTAAGGGATATTGGAATGCCTAGTATGGCACGACTCTTATTAGACTGGGCCCCCTGACTTTTTTTTCCAGAAAGCCATGAAGGAGACAAAATGTGGGAGTCTCAGAATGGAAAAGGAAAGGCAGCATTCTAGGGCACTGAAGGGGTTGGTTCCTTCAGTTTATACAAAAGAGATTAAGAGCCCAGTGAAAGCAAAGTATAAGGAAATGTTATGGGGCTTATCAGTTACAGGGATGGACCAACAAAGTTTGCTTGCCCAGCTAATCTGACTGTCCAGAATTCCTACTCCATGTCACATTTCCAAGCATCATGGAAAGAGGAGGACTCTGGAAGAGCACAGGTGATCCACAGGTCCTTTTTTTTCCCCCCTTCCCCACAATCACCGCAGGAGAAGGAGAACAAAAACACAAATGATTTAGAATTTGCCATTAAGGGATTCAGTGACTTGTCTCCATGGAAGCTGCTAGAAAACAGTGGCTGTTTTGCTTGCAGGGTGACTTTCCTGGAAGAGATGCACAAAGACGGAAGTTACTTATTGTGACCTTTAATGCTGTGAAATATCCACTGAAGCAACCATGTAGCTGTTGTTGTCCGAGGTCCATTTTTTAATAAGCTTTCTAAAATTGTAATCCTGGAACACTGTGCTGTTACAAATCATAATGAAGCATTGGAGGGGGGTGTGAAATCTTTGATCTTGTGTATCAGTTTCTAAGGTGTGTGTGTCCAACTCAGTGTAGTTAGAATTGGTAAGCCACAGCTATGAAGATTTCATACTTGGCTTGCGTATTTGTTTTATCCCCTCCCGAGAGCTGTCTTGGAATGCATGGTGCTGGGGGTACTAGGGAGGAAGGAGGCAGAGCAAGCTGTTGCATAAACCCTTTACATATTTTTCCATCATTCAGTAAAACAGATGGTGCCCAGGAGACCCAAATTCCTTTCTGATTTGTGAATTCACTGGCCATCTTCCAAGAAACCCCTCCTCATTAACAAAGAAAGTTACCACCAAACAACAACAAGCATGTCAGGCAGTGCTTACTATCCTAAGGTTCTAGTGACTTTGCTTCCACTTCTGTGGGTTTATACCTGAAAAGGTCCCCAGAGATTTTGTCTGGGATACTTGGTGGGACAGCTTTCTGAACAAGCTGCTGCATATTCATTGCGAGCCAAGGTGCCATGATCACAATTACACCCTCTGTGCCTGATTTCACCCTGCCTTGTTTTCCCTCTTAAATGCCATCTTCTATAGAATGGGCAGAGTGGGTTCAGTATTTGGAGTACTGGCAAATATAGCCCATCAAGCTCCACGTAGCCCAGGCACAAAATGTGGGCATGACCTGGTTAGCATCTTTTGCCCTTCAGTTCTGCTGCCCGAAGTACCAAATTTGATCTTGGCACTGCAACCCTGTCCTGTGAATGACCTATTGCGTGTGTTGGCTTCAGATTCCATTGTAAGGGCAAACATGTCTGCTACCAGGGCCCAAACTGTATTGCTGCTTTCCAGATATTTGTCAAGGTAGGACAAATTCTACAGCATTAACAGCATACACTCCTGGCATGGTACCTCTATGTTGGGAGTATGTCCTCAGCTTGATAGAGTAGAGGTTGGCCAACAGTCTGAAGCTAGCAGGTGTTAGGCTGTTGGTCCACAAGGAGATAACAGGTTAGCATGCCAAACAAGTCATTATACAGCACCATGTAGCTTTGTGGAGTAGAGGAAGAGGTGTGCACAAGATCTGGCACGCTCAAAAACAGGGAATTGTAGAAATGTCAGTGGAAGGCTGCTTCTGTTCAAGCCCTGTAACTTGCAGCTATACTGTAGACTGGTTTTGCAGTGAGGTGAATAGCTGGCAGGCTCAGGTGCTAGTCATCCTGACAAATGGTAAAGGGGTAGCGTGGTAGAAAGCCTTGTTATGCTTTTATTTGCCACGCGCATATTACTTGCTCAAGAAATAACAAAGTTGTCTTGCTAGAATAGTCTTTCCTGGAACATAACAAAAGGGAACTGATTACCTTATCTCACCAGCAAGCCATTTTCCTTGTAAACATTGATCAAGGAAACACCTGTTAGGTTCTGGTAGGTGTTTCCCAGCTAACAGCTTTTGAGAGAGGTGTGTGGTTGTTGAAATTAGCGGAGAATGCAACCCATCCCCAGTCTAGACAAAACTCTTCTCTGCCTGGCTTTAAATGTTCAAGAATATCCTAGCTGGGGGAGTTGTTCATCCTTTCTCCTTCCCCTGTCTGCTGCTGTGAGTTCCCTGTATGGCTTTCCTGATCTTGATGTTTCCTGACTTGATTGTTTTACTGGTGGCCGTTGATGCTTGCTGTTCTTGGCCATTGCTTTTATTTAGATGCTCCTGCACAGGAACAAGGAGTAATCCAGTTGATTAAAGATGGGTGGGGTGGGTAAAGAGTGTCTAATTTTTTCATGCCTGCATCCAGCTGTTAAAGAATGGGTGGGATAGCTGGTATTTCTCCCTCCCGTCTCTCAGGGCATATCATACAGGGTGGTAAGGATAGACCCTAATGAGTTAATGCTGTAGAAACCAGACCGCTTTAAATGAACCTGCAACAGAGCTCTGGGTTCTACCTGGAATTCAAAACTTCAAAGCATGTTTTCCAGCTGCTTTCAGTTTTTGATTGCATGTGATGGAAGAAATGTGTTTATCCTCCAGTGAGAAACTTTTCCAATTCTAGTGTGATGTCATCAACCACCAACCCAGCTTGGTGCATGATGTCACAGTTTGGGATGGATAGTCACCTCAGAACTTCACACTGACTTGTTTCTTAATCAGAGCTCCCCTGGATGAAGCCATTTAGTATGAATTATAATGGTAGATCCTTGGAGTTTGATCTTACAACCTCATTAGCTGGTGCCCATCTTTCTGGGTAATGATTACCAAGAGAGTAATTTGGGACCTTTCCTATTGGGCTAAAGCTTTGCCTTTGGGAGAACTGGGTCAGGCTGGATTCTTCATTAAAAGGAAAAGTGGGAAATTAAAAGCCAAGAGTCCTGTATTAAAGGTTAGTCACTAAATGTGCCTCCTTGCTCTCCAGGTCCAGAACATTCATGGAGCTTTCAATGCCCTGGAGGGGGCTGACAAAATCAGCTCAAATCGTACGTATCATCAGCTCTTTCAGGACTTATCTATCCTCTTGTGTGGTCTACATTTGGTCTTTTCCCACCAGGGTTATTAATAGAATGCTAATGGGAGTGGGGTGCAAATAAGTATCCTTTTA
>NW_005841977.1:215314-220881 GCF_000455745.1 Alligator sinensis | reverse complement strand
CCTGCTTTTGGCCCCTGGCCCTCAGGAAGGCCTAGTCCAGTGGGCCCTTTATTCACCTCCTGCAATTCTAACACTCTAGCCACTGCTATTCTGTACAGATGTCACGGTCACCTGCTAAAGAACGTGCTGTTTTGTCTGCTTGACATTACACAGAGTAACAAGTCTGAGTGGGCTGGGGTTACAGAAGAGTATTACTCCAGTAACCTCCACTCTGTTTGCTATTGCTTTTTCTACCACCACTAAAATATTTCCCCTGTTCTTTAGTTGTTGTCATGCGCTCCCACACCAAGGCTGCACTTCTGTGTGACCAGTCATAGAATAAGGGTGAAATCCCAATGCATGCTGCTGATCAGCTAATTCTTCCTGTGCCTTCAAAGCTGGAAGCATCTTCAGCCTCTTCCAGACATGAGATTTCAGAGGTTGCTTCTGACCCTAGATTTTTTCCTCCCAGGAGGTAACTAAGCATTGTGCTTTATACTGGGAGTCCCTGTTGTGGCTTAGTGATAGTCTTCTGCCTTTCTTAACTTCCATCATCCAGGAAAATGCCCAATGCCTGTGGTACCCCACAAAATGAATTAGTTATTGTTAAGCTACTGTGGGCGGTGTTGGGAGGAGAATGCCATAGAACAATATTATTCTCCCAGTTTAGTTCTGTAGGAGTGTGTGGCCACTCAGCCTATAATGTTTGAGGAACTTCCTTTCATGAACAATGCTGTGAGCCAGAGCTGCAAGAGCAGCACATCACTTTTAACCAGTGTTGATCCCAAGTGCAGCTTTTTTATTACAGGTACAGTGGCTTGTTAAATGGTATTTGAGCTGCAAAATTGGCATTTTTAAATGACCCTAATTCTCATCCTGGGGTTTTAGAGAAGTGGGCACTTGTTGGAGCTGTTTGGGTGGTATGGGTTGTCCTATATGTAAAGAAGTACAAGTTTGCAAGGATGAGTTCAAAATGGAAGAGGGGCCTTCACCTGGAACCTACTCGCATTAAAAGGTTTTACACATTTTAAACCTATCAAGCAGGCTGCAATTTCCCTTCTTGAACAGTGGCTCATTCTGGTTTTTTCCCCTTTGAATCCACAGCTCTTGCATCTCATGATTACATATTGAAGATAGTCCCCACAGTGTATGAAGATATGAATGGCAAGCAGCGATACTCCTACCAGTACACTGTAGCAAACAAGGTAAGAAAGAGGCTGTTTGTCAGGTGAGTCTTGCTGTTGGGCAAACAAAGCCCACCGAGTGCAGGAGAAGACACTTTGGTTACAAATCCCATTCATGTTGTACTTCTATAGGTGCACAGTAGCCCCTGCTGGAAGAGTGAGGAACTGAAATGCTTTAGAAAAGACTTGCCATCACCTCTTCTATAATTAATAGCAGCGGTGTTATGGTAGCACAAGGTTTGCTTTTTTTTTTCTTTCTTAACCTGGTGCTTATTTTTTTTCTCTAGTGGATTGTTTCCATGCAGATGACCTGTACACAAACTTAAATGACACAGCTACTTATATGTTTTACCAAAAATCAGTACAGCCTGAAATAGGTTGAATTGCAACTCAGACTCTTGCTGAAGGGATCCAGGCCATACTGATTTTTATAACAGGAGCTGGCTGTGCCATTCCAAGTGACAGGTCTTGGCTGGTGGCTATTTTTTTCCATTAAAGAGGTTTTGTTGGATGTAAATAATTTTTGAACAGGCAGAGGAAACTTAATGTTTGCTTAAGTGGGCACTGCCCTTTGCTAGTCAGCTAAGGCTGTGACAAGCACAGGCACAGCACTTCTAATGTTCTGTTGATGTATCAGTGGAACATCAAGTGCTGTTTGCTGCCCTTAGGATTTTATGTGTGTAGTTTTTTGTGTTTTCTGTCCTCAAAGTAGATCAATTGTTTTAATATCAAACAGAAAACCTTGATTTGAATAATACATATTTATCTTGTTTTCTATTTATACTTTTCAGTTATTTTCCAGGGAGGTAAATTCTTATTGGTTGGTAGCAATAATATTTAGTTGCAATCAACCTATTGTAAAAAAAAACCCCAAAAAACAAACAAACAAAAAACCCAACAACCCCCCTCTACATTTCCTAGTCAACAATATATACTGTTTCAGTACAAGTGTATTTAAGTTATTATATTTCTTTATATACATCTATTCAGATGCTTAATTTTTACCATATCGTGGTGGAAAAAAGGTAAACAATATAAAAAATTAATTTAGTAAATGAGGTACAGGTGACACGCCAAGCTGTGTTTGGATGAAAAATGTAATTCAGTTAAATGTACAAAAACAGCATTTTCAAAAAGTCTTCATTAAAAGCTATCATAAAGATGCAGGATGCATAAGAGAGAAAGGAGGTTTATCAAAAAATATTTTGCATTTTAAGTTATTTTCTTCTTAAGAATTGCTAGCTGTAGTTAGTGAATAGAACTGCTTTTCTTTCTACTCACCTGTATCCTTCAGAATTTTAGAACTATTAAATTATTTTTTTTCTCACCTGTTTCCTAAATCTGTAGAATAAAACATTTTCTTGTTCCCTTCCCCCCCCCCCCAAAAAAAAAACAAACCCCCAAAAGAAAACCCAACAACAACTCCTATTAGTATAAGTGTGAATCAGCTAATTAGTGAACTGGAATTAACTGAATAAACTCAAAAGGAAGAAGATGCCCTCTGAGCTTGTAGAAGAAAAGACTGCTGTCAAAAACTGATTTAGCATTTCAAGAAATGCTGGTTTCAGGTGTCTAGCCAGTGAAAGCAAATATGGACTCTTTGAATATTTATTTAATCTAAAGGATTTTTAAAAGATGATCATAAGTTTAGGTCTTAATGCAAGTTTTATGGTCAATTTTAATATTTAATTTTGTAATTAAATGATTTAACTTTAAAAACCAAAATAAAAACAAAATTTTTTTTTTGTTCTCTAGTCTCTCTTGAGGCTCCCCAGGCTGCTACTGTCTATTAAAATATGTAAGAGTTTGTCCTGACTGCCATGGATGTGTGTGCGCGCTCTCGTGAGCTAGCGCTCAGATGATTGATGCTCTCCACTGATTTCAGATCCTGCCTGAACACAGTGTCCTGAGGTTTTGGATATCTTTCTTTCCCCAGACAATAGTGTGTTTGTTCTGTTTAATGTCACAACTGCTGTTCTGATAAGAGTCTTGCGACATAAGTTCTAAAAGTCATTTAGAAAATGTACAGCCAGAGCTGCTGCTTTTGACACCTCTCTGAGCAGGGTTGCAGTCAGGGCATTTGGCCAAGACTGAATCAGTAGGGCTGTGTTGCCAGGAGGTGGAGAGAGGAAGGAAAAAAAGTGAGGTCAGGTCTGTCAAAACTGTTCCCTTCAAAGCTGGAGTGCAGGGAAAGGAGCTGTCTTTGCATTTTTTCTACTAAAAAAAAAATTATCATTGCTTCAGCCCTAAACTCTCACAGAAGCAGGAAACTATTGGAATAATCTGGCACAGATCCCCTGGCACAAAGTGGGCAGGGTTTTAGTTTGGACTGTCTCCTCTCTCCCATTATCTCTCTGATCCTTTGCTTCCTCTCTACCCCAAAGAGCCACTACAGCTCCCGCACTAATTTTCAGTCTGGTAAGAGCCCTGATGCTATTCTGGTCAGCATTCTGGTCTCCTTTTTTTTTTTTTTTTTTTTTTTCATTGAAACTGAATCCACTCCATATTGAAAAGACTTCAAGAGGCAAGGGGGGAAAAACAGGGTTTCTATGGGGTGAATGGAGCAGGGCTACTTCATTTTGTTTCCTCTCCTGTGCTGAGAGGAAAACCATCCCTGATTGAGAAACTAGCAGTTTATTCTTCTTAAGTCTAGTCTTAACAAAGAATGGCTCTTGAGGAAACAAGAAACAGCCAGGCTAATGAAAAAGGGAGCATGAGACAACAGGATTCTAGAGAACATAATCTTTACAATGCAGTTGCTGAGACTTTCTGTTTTTCTCTCTTTTCTAGGAGTACGTGGCCTACAGTCACACTGGCCGTATTATCCCGGCTATCTGGTTTCGGTACGATCTGAGCCCCATCACAGTGAAATATACAGAGAGGCGACAGCCTTTGTATAGATTTATCACATCGGTGAGTTGTTAGGCCTCTGGTTCCTTCACTTCTTTTCCTTTTCCCTGTCCTTCCAGCCCAGTCTTTGAATCGAGTTTCTGCTTTCAAGCACTGAAATATGCTGGAAGTAGAGCAATTCTCCACATTTTGAAACCGTTTTGTCTGTATTAAAATCAGGGGGGGAAAGCAGTGTGTCTGCTAAAAGAGGTCCCAAGCTTTAGTTTAGTTTAATACATTGACTTGGAGGAGTGGGGTGTAAAATATGCTACACCACACACATTGTGGAGCATTATGTACTAGGGTATGTTAAGTTCCACATGTCTTCAGTTCTGTAGACAAGAGCATATGAGCCGTATTATCAAATTCCAGAGACGGCCCTCCTGGCCACCCTGTCCTATGTTGTCAGAATGTCCTGCTGTCACACCACACTGATGCTAAAACAGTTCAGTTAAGGCTGTTAGTTGAGTAAAGTGCTGTTAGTGTTTTCAGTGCCTTACAAGAATGGACAGGTAGTCGTACTTACGGCGGGTTACGTTCCTGGAAAAGGCTCTGTACATCGAAACGATGCAAGTCGAATCTGATTTTCCCATAGAAACAATGTTATAAAGGGGGTTATGTTCCTGCCCAAGGGCCTGATGCCCAACTTTTTATAGAAATGACCATAAACATCATATTTAAATCAACTATTTAATCAACTATAAATGATATACACTGTACAGTACAAAGCTTTCTAAAGTGTACTGTATATAAATTGATTAAACAGGGCAATAAGTAACTAATCACATAAAATTTTATTTAATCAGAAGGTGAAGGAACACCACCATCAGGGTCATGGAATTCAGAAGGGCTTCTTTGGGAGGATTTTGGGGAGACTGAGAAACTGATCCAGGGATGTTTGTTTTGCTGCTCTCTTTTTCTCATTCCCTATAGTGCCGTAAGTGTCATAGAATCATAGAAGCAGGGTCGGAAGGGACCTTGTAGATCTTCAAGTCCGACCCCCTGCTTGGGCAGGAGGGAAACTGGGCTCAAGTGACCCAGCTAGGTAGGCATTGAGCCGATTCTTAAAGCCCCCCAGGGTAGGAGCCAGCACCACTTCCCTTGGAAGTCGGTTCCAGATCCTAGCCGCCCTAACTGTGAAGTAGTTCCTACGGATGTCTAATCTAAACCTACTCTCCAACAACTTGTGGCCGTTATTCCTTGTTATCCCGGGGGGGGGTGCTAGGGGAAACAAGGTCTCCCCCAAACCCTTCTGGTCCCCCCTAGTGAGTTTATAGACAGTCACAAGGTCCCCCCTTAGCCTTCTCTTGTGAAGGCTGAACAGGTTCAGGTCCTGTAGCCTCTCATTGTAGGGTCTGCCCTGCTGTCCCCGGATCATGCAGGTGGCCCTCCTCTGCACCCTCTCAATGTTGTCCACATCCCTCTTGAAGTGGGGTGCCCAGAACTGGACACAGTACTCCAGCTGTGGCCTGACCAGTGTCGCGTAGAGGGGGAGGATCACCTCCTTGGCCCTAC
>NW_005841977.1:183749-215179 GCF_000455745.1 Alligator sinensis | reverse complement strand
CCCACCTCACCCCAAATTTTGGTATCATCAGCAAATTTGAACAGGTTGCTTTGCACCCTGTCATCCAAATCGCTGATAAAGAAATTGAACAGTGCGGGCCCAAGGACCGAGCCCTGGGGGAGAGCCCTGGGGGACTCCGCTGCCCACTTCCTCCCCGGTCGAATATGACCCATCCACCACCACCTTCTGAGTATGACCCTTCAGCCAATTAGCAATCCATCATACCGTGTAGGCATCGATGCCACAGTCGCCTAGTTTTTTAATGAGGATGGGGTGGGAGACAGTGTCAAAGGCCTTGCTGAAGTCCAGAAAGACTACATCCACGGCGACACCTGCATCCAATGCTTTTGTGACCTGATCGTAAAAGGCAATCAGGTTGGTCTGACATGACCTGCCCCTAATAAAACCATGCTGGTTGTCCCTGAGCATCATCCCCGATGCCGGCCCATCACAGATATGCTCCTTGATGATCTTCTTAAAGAGTTTCCCCAGGATTGAGGTAAGACTGACGGGCCTATAGTTGCCCAGGTTCTCCCTCCTCCCTTTCTTAAAGATGGGGACCACACTGGCTATCTTCCAATCATCTGGCACCTGGCCCGAGCACCATGAGCGCTCGTAAAGCTGTGCCAAGGGCACAGCAATAACCCCTGCTAGCTCCCTCAACACCCTGGGGTGGAGAGCATCTGGACCTGCTGATTTGAACACGTCCAGCCCCTCCAGAAGCACTCTAACCTGGTCCTCCTCAACCTTAGGTCTTGAGGCGTTCCCCTCGAGTCCGTCTTGAAACACGGTGGGAGAGTCCCGGTCCCTGCACAAGAAAATGAGGATCCAGTGCCTTAAGTAGTAACATGGGTGTAAATGGCGAAGTGCCATAAGTGCGAATCGCTGTAAGTCGAAACGCCATAAGTCAGGGACTGCCTGTACATATCCAAACACTGTGCTTATACTACTGTGAGTTGTAGCATTTTGGGCCTTCAATGCTTGATAAACTTCCTGGTGCTCAAGCTGGGTTGAGAAACTAGGGATTTAGTGTTTAACTGGCTTGAATGGTTGAATTGTGTATGACATGAACAATGCTTTATCAGCGCTGCTGACCAAACCCTAAGGGTTTGATTCAGGGGCTTCAAGTAAACATCAAATTCCTTTCACTTAACTGTAGAGATGAGTTTGAATTCTTTTATGATCCCAAATGCTGAGGCACAGGGGTATAAATCCAGATCTGAATATTCTGGTTTGAACCCTTTACTACTTAACCTACCTGCCTGATTTGGAATACTGTTCTAAAGGCTCACATTTACTGACCTTGGCTGTTAATGCTTTATTTCCTTTTCCCTCCCCAAATATGTTCCCAGACTTTTTTTTGTTTGGGTTCCAAACACCTTTCACCTTGTTGCTCTCTGCTATTTCCATTTGCTAATGTTTCCCTAATAGGCAACTTCCTGGATGGGAGCAGCTTCCAACATGCACACACCAGTTCACTCCATGCTTGCATTAGGCAGGTAATTGATGGCTTTTGGTTTGTCCAGCCACCTCTTTGAGTGCCTTACATCTATCTTTGCTTGGGCTGTTATTTTTCTGATGTAGATGGCTCATGGCTGTGCTGTGTCTATTTGTTCTGTGGAGGCCAAGGTAGTTAGATCCTTGGCAACTTTAGCCCTGGCCCTGGAGCAGCTGATGTAATCTGGATGTCAGACCTTTTGTACTAACCCTACCTTCCACGTAGATCCTTGCTTTGTACGTGCAGCAAGACATATCATATATGTGCAGTCGCTATGTCTCCTTCACATTTATCTAGGCTGAGAACCCTGTCCTCTCACCCTTCGCTCTGGATGAGCTGGTCGGGTTGGCTTTTAAGATGCCTGGGAGACATATTATGAAAGAGTCAGGGGGGAGCCGGACTGCTGAGGGATGAAGATGGCCCCAGGTTTACTTGTCTAAAGGCATCTCAGTGACACTTGTTTGTCATTATTCCCATTGCTGTAACCTTTCCTGGTCTTTTGCATTGTGGTAACCCTGGAGACTGGCTTGCCGTCATTGCTGTGTTGAGGCTGTGGCTTTCTGGTCCAGCCAGAGATTTATCTGCTTGTAGCAGCTGGAGCCATCGTTGGGTGGGCCAGGCCTTGGAAACAGGTTGGTTCTCACTAAGCAGCAGCTGTTCAGTTGAAAACCACAAAAGGGTGCCTTGAAGGGAGCACCTGCTGCTGCTTTTGTCGAGCAGCTTGTTTACTAGGCTGCGCCCACGCGATTGTCACGCAAACAGGACCGTATTTAAATGTGCCTGCAGAGAGAGAGGTGTCAAAAGACCTTGTTGGTTTGTGAGAGGCTTTGGCAGGGGTGGAAAATGTTATTTAAAAAAAAAAAAAAAGTTTGTTACCAAAAAAGCAGCTGAATGTTTATTCTTTGAGGCCGTGGTAACCCACAGTGTGGGGGACCATGCTCATTGAAAGGCAGAAGTTGGTGGCTGCTGTGGAGAATCATATCCTATTCCTGTGTGTAGGACGGTGCTGGGGTCAGGTTAGAAGAGGGTCTCGGTAGGTGATGAGGGGTGCAACAGCAATGTAGGGGCAGAGGAATAGTGTGCTGCCCTCCCACTGCTGTGTTTGTTCTGTGGATGAAGGAGGGATGTCTGACACCATTTAATAGCAGGGGGTTTCCCATCTAAATTTCTAAAGGAGATGAGATTGATAGACCAGCATGCAAGGACTTTTTGTGTATTACAGCCTTTTTTTTCCCTACCAGTCTAACTCCTAATGCCCTGCACTGCAATGTACTTTAGCTTGTGACTGCATCTTTGTTCCCTTTGATATTAAGAGTTTTTTTTTTTCTCTATGCCCTGCAAGAAGCCATTTTTATACCAAGGAGAAGGCATTGCCTTAGAAAATGCTTTGTGTGTCAAATTTTATCAAGTATAATATTAAACATGACTTAACAGTCACGGTAGGCCAGAGCTGCCATGGTTACTGTCCTGCCAGCTGATCCTCATTTGTAGGGTTAACCACAAATAGCTGATAAAATGGCAAACATAATGGTTCCAAACTCTCTTCAGAGTATTTAACATGACAAATTAATGTATGCTGGTTAACACAGTGATATTTCCCAGTATAGATGAGTGTGCGTGTGTATGTGTAACATTTTGGACCTTAGTAGCTCTTCTGAGAGGTGTATTCTAGTGCCTGGGATTAATTCCAGGAAAAGTGAGCAGATGACATTACAAAGGTTTGGTGCGGCAGTCTACAATGCAGATTAGAAATCTCTTCAGACTGTCAGACGCTGACATTGAGACCTGACAGGTAGAAACTGAAGCTAGAAAAACTCAAACAGGTAATGTTACAAATGTTAGCAATGGGATCAGTTTCAGTATTGGAACTGCTTACCAAGGGGTGTGGTGGACTCCTCATATTCTGTAGACTTTAGATCAGTACTACAGGCAATGGCAGACTGACAAATTAGACAGAAGGGAGGGGATTTTACCACATGTCATCTGATCTGCTGTAAGTGTTTTGTGGATCCACTCCTATCCTATGGTAAGTAAAAGCTAAAATTGGGGCAGTTTACCCCAGTTTATTTTGTTTTTAAATTTGGTATAATTCTTGTCTGCCCTTGCTCTGGGTGTCTAAAGATATACTGTAGCTCAAGTAAGAATTGTTGAGCTGAAAATAAAGTGCTGGGTGAAATTCTGTGGCCTGTGTTGCAGCAGGTATGACTGGAGGATTGTAACAGGCCCCTCTGGGTCTTAAAATCTTAGAGAAAACCCAAAATATAGTATTTTGCTTTGGGAAGAGAGAGGCTCCTTGCTATCTGTCCTTCATTTGTTGCTCTCTTTGTAACCATACAACCTTGCTTTCTTCTGCTGTTTTCTGTCAATTGTCTATTATCAGTCTGCATTCTGATCACTATCCCCTAATCATATCCTCTTAAAAAACTAGTATTGACAGTACCTTGCCATAATCTGATCTCCTGCTGCTGCAACCATTTACTCCCATACTCCCTTCCCTTTGTTTATCTGCCCCTTTTGGTTGTTAAGTCTAAAATAGTTTAAAACCTCCTGAGATTTAATCTAAGTCAGTATATAAATCTCCATTGAATCCCATGGGGCTACACAAGTGGAAATATGTGCATGGTGCCTGAATCTCACTCTAGAACAGGGGTGGGCAATTATTTGGGCTGGATGGCCACTTAAGTAGTTTTAGTGAATTGTTCAGGGCCAGGGGACAGGACTGGCCCGTTACGGGGAAGGTAATTGACCCTATCTGGCCCTGGGCTCATCTGCCCCATGCCCACCACTGGGGGCGCTGGAGGGAGCGGGCAGGTGGGTGGGGTCTCCATGGAGATGTGCCCTGCTCATGGGGGTCCTGGGCCAGCTTGTCGAGACAGATGGGATCAGGCTGTGGGTGGGTGGGGAGCGGTGTCCAGGAGCAGGACAGGTGGGAGGGGCCAGGATCATGGGGCAGACAGTGCGGTGCCTGGGCCTAAGGCAGAGTCATGATCTGCTCCCTGCACATTCCTGCGATGGGCAGTGCTTCCACAGGCAGGGACACACAGGGAGCAAATCATGGCTCTGCCCCATGCCCTGTCACCACTGTGTAATTCTAGCCCCACCTGCCTGTCCTGCTCCCAGATGCAGCTCCCCACCTGCCCGTGGCCCCATCCCGCCCGATTGGCCAAGTGTGTGTTGTCTACAGGGCTCCCGGCCCGGTCTCCATTGTGACCTGGTCCATTTGCTTCATCTGGCATCCCCAGCTGGGGTGCCCAGGCATCAGGGTTGGGTCTGGTGGTGGAGACACAGGTAGTGGCCAACGGGCACATCGAGGCCACTGCCATGGGGGCTGTGAGGAAGCCGAGTCTAGTTGCTGTGCTACTCACACTCTGCCACGCGCCGGGGGGCAGCCACACATGCCATGGCCCTGGCTGCCCCCCAAGTCTGGGCCAGATAGGGTCAAGGGACCTGCCACAGGCCAGATAAAATCCCGTAGCAGGCTGGATGCAGGCGGTGGGCTGTCTTTTGCCCACCTTGCTCTAGAACAAGGCTCTATCTATATACGAGAACCCCAGTGATGGAATGGTTAAGTAAATGTCACAGGGCAGCTTCTGTATTGACCCAGAGAGAGATCCTGTGTGCGTGTTCGCAGCAAACTTGAATAGCGTGTTGGGAAGCAGAGTCCAGGCGAATTCCAGGTGTGTGTGAGTCATAAGCACTCGGCAGTACAGAGCTGTACAGATGAACATATATTTTTCTTTGCTTTTTCCCCTCCTGCACTGCTACACTGAAGTCAGATTTTCCTACCATTTGATGCAAACTCTAAAAGTGTTTTTTTGGGTTTTTTTTGTGGTGTAAAATCGCCTGTCAGCTGATCCACTGTGGACCGAAATAACTCGGCTCCTCTGCCGTCACTTTCCCTGAAAAGTCATCCTGCGTCATGCTGGGGCAGGGGGTGGAGGCTGTACTTGCTCCCTAAAAATATAAACTAAGCCTCAGGCTGAGGTTCCGGTTTGGAAGGCTTTCATCCTCCTGGATGCCAGCTGTGCTGCAAAAAATACGTTCACCCAACCCTGGCATCAGTGAAGTATCTCGTCATTACACTGAGCTCATGAGATACAAATATCGTTGTTATAAATACATTTATAAATTAGCAGTTTCTTCTGCCTTTGTTTGTTACTGCTGCTAACTCTCTAGCCCAGTTAACCGACGCTGTTTTTCTGTTGGGTTTTCATCTGCGTGTTGTGCCGGTGGGATTTGTTCTGTGCCAAACTGGATATGATGCTGCAGGTTTATGCAGGGGTTGTGTCCTTTCATAAAAGTAGTGCTAATAACTTTGCTATGACTGATCCTTTGTCCTATGGGTTTAAATAACCTTGTCACTTGTTTTATTCCCCATCCATCCCTATGACGTTGCAGTCATCAAAATCCTCCCTCTTCCTAAGCAGGCGTGCTGAGCAGTCCAGCATTGTAGCTTACCCTTTTCAGCTATGCTCTAAATTTAAGGCTACATTAAAGGAAGATCAAGTTAAGGTACCATGGGTAAGGAAGTGGTAGAATTAAGGGACTCCTACAGCCTGAATCTGGCCCTGGTGTAGGTGCATTGTGGTACATTCTTTTTCATAGTTTCATAGTAGCTAGGGTCAGGAGAGACCTGAACAGATCATCTAGCCTGACCCCCTGCCACAGGCAGGAATAAATGCTGGGTTCAAAAGACCCCAGACAGGTGATCATCCAACCTCCTCTTGAATTTGCCCAAGGTAGGGGCAAGGACCACTTCCCTGGGAAGTTGGTTCCAGATTTTGGCCACCCTAACTGTAAAATATTGCATTCTGATCTCTAACCTAAACCTATTCTCCATCAGCTTATGACCATTGTTCCTCGTCACCCCAGGTGGTGCTGGGGAGAAGAGGGCTCTTCCTATTTGCTGTTGATCTCCCCTGATGAGTTTGTAGGCAGCCACCAGGTCCCCACTTCTTACCTGCATGCTGTTTTTTCCATGCAAGTTGTGCCTCACTTTGTGCATGGAATGGACAGGGCAAACTGAATGGGTAGCTGCTGCTTATTTCTTTATATCCCTATTTAGCTTGCTTACTGCCATCCCATTTAAACCCTACACTAAATACTGAATGATTGATTTTTCCTATGGACGTCTTATGGCAATAATCATCATTATGGTTTTCAATGCTTTAAAAATATTAATGAATTTACCGTCACAAAATCCCTGTATGGCACGGTTTGTATGATCCCCATTTTGCAGATAATGGAACTGAAGCAAAGAGATTGAGACCAAACTTGTGCCTACTAATTTTGGGTGCTCAAGATAATAAGACTTCTAGCACCTGACTTTGTGGAATATGTGGGGTATGAAGTGCCTTAAAATTGCTGAAAGAACAGTTCCTGCTGCCTGTTAGCTGTGTTTTTGAATGTTGGTCACTTCTACAAAGCAGTCTCTTGGGCTGTGCACTCAGGAAATGAGAAACACACAATTAGTGGCCAACAGCATCTAATGTGATGCTGACTCACCCAGCATCACATTAGACGTTTGTGGCAGGGGCAGGGAGAAGAATCAGTTTCTCCAGGCTGACATTAAACTTCCCCAGTCCTAAAAGACATTTTTCTTTTCCACAACTCCCTATGTTATGCACCCCACACTTTCTCACTTCTTTAACAAAAAGGCAGGAGCTTCTAGCATTCTTCTTCACTACACAGCCCCAGAGCGCAATCCAGTTTGTATGCTGAATGAGATTGAAGTCCTGGGGGAAAATAGTATGTGATCGTGTAACCAAAGACTACCAGAATTCATAAGCAGGGGAAAGAGGAATTAAAATTGTGGGAGCAACTTTTAATTTCCAGACTTGTGCAAATATGAAACCTAAATGTCCTTTAAACATTGTTCTTTTCACGTAATTTTCAAGGTGTACGTGTGGGCATGTGTATGTTTAAGCAATAGGAAAAGATGGAACTTACTGTGTAGAACCAAGCTGATCTACTCGCTTTCTTTGGTCATCAACACAACCTTTAAGTCCACACCAGGACTTCTACTCCTTTGAGCTGATGTAATAATTAATGGAGGATAACAGTCTGCTAGTGGTATGTAGATCTGCCGCTAAAGGGACGTGATGCACTTATTTTGCCAATAGATTTCACATGTATTTATGGAAGGGGGTTGTTGACTTAACAATCTTAAATGTTATTCCAGACTTTAAAGTGTTCTTTAACAGTAAAATTCTCCTGCCCCATCCCCTACCAGGTCCCCTGTCCTCCCCAGACTTGTCACCTTTCTCATCTGCTCTTGCCTTCGCTTTGCTCCTTGCCTCAGTTAAGAGACTCCTTCTTGGCCATACTACCTGGGCACCAGTAGCAAGAGCATTGACAGCACAGGAGGGGCAGTCACTATGCTCTTGCTTAGCATTACAATGACCCCAGACAGCTGAGAAGAGCAATCATTGGGAGGGATCTGGTTAGCCCTGGCTGAAGGTGAGTTTGTATGCATGAAGCG
The DNA here is from genome assembly GCF_000455745.1 of Alligator sinensis. Taxonomy (NCBI): domain Eukaryota; kingdom Metazoa; phylum Chordata; order Crocodylia; family Alligatoridae; genus Alligator; species Alligator sinensis. The sequence goes on along the minus strand of NW_005841977.1, from coordinate 207,200 downwards.
TGTTCAGTGCTGTTGCTACAGAGCTCTGTGGAGATGGAACTGTCCCAGTGCAGAAGGGGCTGTTCAGAGATATTTCCTCTTGGGCATTAACAAACAGCTACTGAACTTGTACAAAGGTTTACCCTTGACCTAAATTTAAATGGATTTTTGTGGCATTCTAAAAAACAATCCTGTGACTCCAGAGCAGCTCCTCTGGCAAACTTCAGGCCTTTCTTTAAAAGCCCGGACATTCAGTGAATAAAATGAAACGGATGTAAGAAGTTTTATGACACTGGACAACACATTTTCCCTGACTTTATTCCTGGAAATGGCTGAACTGTTTTTGTTGAAGTTCAAATAATTAACGGCTGAATAATTAAGCATGGTAATCGTCCCCCAAACAGTTAGTTTGTCAGTGTTACTAAGAATTGAAAATGGGCTCTTGTAATGGAAAGTGTTAGCCAAACTTAACTACAAGGTGTTTCTGCCAGTTCTTCCTTGTTAGTTTATATCCACAACAAACTGAATGATGCACTCTGCTTTGAGTGCCTTTTGTCTCATCTGCATTGCAAAGTGCTGTCCTGTGTTAAATCAGGGAAGGCAGCCAAGATATGCTATCAGTGATAGAAGGCAGATGTGTAAATGCATTGCAGCATGACACAGTTTAAAAGGCTTAAAGGTAGCTAAAGGTGAAGGAGGGAAGATTTAAGAGCCGTAATGGAGCAGAGAAATGTTTTCGGGGGAAGCTGTTTTGGTCAATGAAAGATGCAATAGGAAAGGATCTTGTACCACTACAAAACTGTAGAGGCAGAGAGGGAGAGTCTGGATGGCTGTGCTGGTTGTCTAAGGAGACTGGTACCTGTTCTACTGAATCCTGGAAATTAGGATTTGTGATTTAGTAAGCCTTTTCTCATCTCTTAGGGGACAATTCAACTTTGTCTCCTGTGGTACACTATGTAGCATTGTGTCAAGACAACCTTGTCACGTGATGAAGTTTTTACCACTTCCTTGGGAAGCTGCTCCACAGCTTTGAGTCTCATGGGTAGGGAGTGGAACCTACCTAATCTTTGTGTGGGCCGGGAGCAGCCCGAGGCCCTCGGGGGCCTGTGCGCGGCGGGCTGTGGCCAGCAACCCGGACACGCCGGGTCGGGAAATGCAGGCCGGCAGGCTAGAATTGGGCACAGATGCTTAGCGGTTGATTAAAGATTATTTTACTTACACCGAAGATGGTCGCGATGCAGGCAGGAAAACTTGCTTGAGTTGCAGTTACAAAACAAAACTCGAACCTGCAGGGCATGAGAGTACGTCGCAGGGGGTTTTCGGCGACGGGAAGATGCAAAACACGAGAGTACGTCGCAATGGGTTTTCGGCGACGGGAAGATAAACCTGCAGGACTCGAACCCGGGTAGAGCTCTGGATACGCTCACACGAAGTTTGCTAGGCTCCGTGGAACTTGCGCGCAGGGAAGGGGTTCGTTGAGGGATCGTTCGGCGACGGGGAGAGGCCAGAGGTTGATCAGACCCCTATAGCCTTCTTAAGGGGCGGTAACTGCTCAAGCCTCTTATACGGCTAGCAAGCCAATCACTAGCCGTCACGTGGGAATAATTTAGAACTGGCCAATAGTGGGACACACATTTGCGTGCGAATGGCGGGAACTCCTTTGCACCGTGCATTTCTCTTTGCAACTAAGAAATGCACCCTGCAAAGAAAGCTCCTAGTGGCGGGAAATAATTTAGCAGTGCCGAAGCGCGCACAAACAAAATCACACCCTTGGGTTGTGACAATCTTCAGTGAGAGAAAGCAATTTTTGCAGCTTGGTTGCAGCCAAAGAGTTGATTTTTGTGATCATTTTGACTTCGTGCTGCCCTGCCATCCTACACTTCTCAGGTGGGCTGCAAGGCCAGGCCACAGCAGCAGCAAGGATCATTGGGGAGTCAGCATTTTATTTTTATTAAGTTGGGATTTTTTTGGATGGTTTCCTGGGAAATTGCGGCCAATACTATTTTCCCCAGCAATTATGGAGGTTGCGGTTTTTCATGGTTTCCACAAAAATTGCAAAACTACCATTTAAGTAGGTCCCTACTCGTGGACTGTAGTGACTACTTCCCCATTTTAACCCTTTAAAACTGGTGTCTTTCCTTGGTGTGCATCTCCTTCAGATATTTTTGGATTCTACAGTAGTGGTTGAAATATGAAAGGAGGGGAGGAGGGGTCTTCACGTAGGGTTTGGGATGTGCTGTGGTTTGTTAGGACGTATGATAGAAATTGGGATTCCACTGTGTAATTTTTTTTTTCCTGGTGTGGTATGTGACCACCTTCCACAGAAGGGAAAGCAGGTAGGGGGGATGAGAACAGCATGAGGGAACGATGAGGGCACAATTTGGAGCTTCCCTGCATAGCAGGTGACACTTCAAAAGAAATGATTGACCTCTCTATGTCAGAACTCCTCATGCTTCTTTGATCTAATCACTTATATCATTACTGGATTGAAGAAGGCTATTTAAGTAGATTTTCTCTCCCATATTATGCATAAACCAGGAGCTGGAAGGGGCTAGTCTCTTTATCCAAGAAAATAAGAGAGTTAGGAAAAGCAGATGTTATATGTACAAGTGAAACATTCCAATAGAAAATCCATTTGTTTTTTGCGATGCTAGAGATGGTGATGGGACTCTTATAAAAATCTATGCTGTGTGAATGACACTTCAACTTGGTGATCTTATCTTTAAGTGGGCGTTTGGGAAGAATAGGCTCACGCCATAGTGAAAGTTGTTTCATTCCCTTTCACCAGAACTGATCACTGTGCATTGGCACTTAAACATCTGTTCAGCACTACAGCATTTGGGGGCAAGAGTAGTGTTTCTTAAAAGTATCCCAGCAGCAACTGCAGCAACTTATCTTCTTTTCCTGAGCTGTGTAATTTTTTTTGTTAACAATCTCCTAATTTCTCTCTCTGTAAATTTCAGATTTGTGCCATCATTGGAGGAACATTTACTGTGGCTGGGATCCTCGATTCCTGCATCTTCACAGCTTCTGAAGCCTGGAAGAAGATCCAGCTAGGGAAAATGCAGTAGCAATGAAATTTTTACCCAGGTCTCCAGGGGCAGGAGTAAAGAATGAGAAACCTACCACTACCTGTTTTTTGTTTTCTCTTTTCTATTTGATTGATTTTAAATGATATTTTTTTCCTTTAGTCAAGTTGTTCAGTCAAGACCTTTACAGCACATAAGTAATCCCCTGTGTTAAAGTTCCAAAAGTCATCAGCTGGGCTTGGATTTCCACCCCTTGTCCCAAAGAAAGATTCATAATATAACCGTTGGCATTAACAAAATAACTTCTCTGGATCCTATAGTATGATGACAGTTTTAGTGTCTGGGAGGTTCCTGAGGCAGTGTGTGACTTAGTAGGGGGCAGAAAGGAGCTCTTTCATTCTGTCAGAATTGCATGGGAAGGCTATTGCTTTTTAATGAAGCAAAATTATGTATTTGGAAGAAATTCCACCTCTTGTGCCAAAAAATTGGCCGTATGCATTGATAGTTCCCACAGTGAACTTTAGTAGCAAAGGGCAGAAGTGACTTTGGCAAGTGGCTTTTTGGCTTATTTCAAAAGCTCTTCTCTGCAGGTGTTTGCCCCCTCTAGTGAAACAAGCAAATATGACAGACCCTCCCCTGGTGGTAACACTGGTGGCTGGGGGAAGGATTGGGCCTTTCTTGTACCCTGGATGAAAAATGTTTTCATTTTTCCTCATAAACTGAATATCCAGTCTTGTGTTTACAGGTGGCATGAAGTAAAAAACCAAACTGAATAACACTATTTTATGTGGCCTTTGTTTTGAAGGGGGATAGTTTTGTCTTTTGTAGCACTAGCTTATACCCTTTCTCCTGCCTTTTTTTTTTTTTAAACATGGAGTACCCGACTGTCTAGCCTGCGACTTGGTTGAATTTGGAGTGGTCACCCATGCTTGCTCGGACAGTTGATGTATTCAGCTGGGCTAGTGCCCAGCTTCTGGCCTTGCTCTGTGTGCATTCATGTGTGTATGGTGCACATCTGCAGAGCACAGGGACCCTGTCCTGTAGGGGCTTGAGGTGCCTGAATTCCCCCTTTTTAAAAACTGTTTAGCACTTGTTATCATTCCTAGACTGACTGTTACTGGCACCTTCTGTTTGCCCGCACAGCAGGTACAGCAGGTGGTTGCAGGGCAACCTTTTCCCCACAGACTGGTTCCTGCCAGTGTTTGTGTGTACAAGGGAAGATTCATGCTCACCCATTCAAGCCTTGACCTCTGAGACCTCCAGCAAAATGAGGCATGAGGGGAGATTACTGCCAGATGCAGTTTCTATGTGTTGTGGACATCAGTCTACAAGGTATTAAACTGAAACCTACAGGCTCATTTTCCATAGGCTGCTGCACATGCCTTCAATAGTAATGATCTTTGCATGCTTTGTAAATTATGCAACCTGAGGGGACACATTTTAAGTGTTCTTGAATTGATGCAAATCATGAACAATAAGCCCTAAGGTTATTATCAAGTTTTATCAATTCTACAAGGGGCTTGATTGTCTTTTATCTTCAGCCTCAGACCTGTCCAAATCCTACATAAATGGATCTTGAATATTCAGTATTGATTCCAGAAACATTTCAGCATCCCAGATATTTGTCTGTTGAAATCATGTCATTGCTTTTGAGGTAGGGAAGATAGCTGCTGGTTTTTATTTTATTTAAAAATATATATATTTTTTGCCCTGTAGTAACTTCTGTAAACTGACAGCATTTGAATATGTCCCTGTTCTTATGGACTGATTGCTATTGTTTTAGGTGTAAACTTGATCTTGTAACTTCTGTAACTGTTGATGTATGGGTAGATTTTATACATTTTTTCATTTACAGAATCAACTTGAATACGATAGTCTTGTCTTCATTTGTGTGTGTGTGTGTATGTTTTGCCCTATTGGTGCTCTAAGCACTCTAGACGTATCTTAAACAGTTAAGGTTACAGAACATTTCCATTATAGAGCTGTTTTACAGTTCAGTTTGAAAATTACCATTTTTATGCCTCTGATTCCTGCCACCCACTGTCTCTTTTGTAAACTTCAGATAAATGTCTCAGTAAGTGAGGCAATGGGCCATGTGGGGAAATATAGTGGGTATATTTGTAATCATGTATTATGATGGTGTCATTTAATTACATATGCTAGATAGCAGGGGGTCTTGAGAAGATTGTGCAGGCAACCTGGATTCTGGCAGTCGCTTATTTCTGAGCATTTGTCTGCAATCTTATTAAAAGAACTGTACTCTTTTTGGATATAATTATAAAGAGAACCATTTCCAGTGGCTTCTTGTTCCACAAGCTTTGCGAGATGAAGTCTTGTGGGCTTTTAATTTGCAAATAGTTTATGTTCATTTTAATGAGCTATCACAGATCTCACAGTACAATAATTGTAGTTGCATTGATCTGGATGGAAAGTTGAAACATACAGTTTTCATGAATTCAGTTGACACTGATTTGCTTCTGGGGCATAAGACAGGACTTGATCCTAGAAAATGGTGAGTGGCCTTAACACCCCTGGCCCTGGCCCCCACAGTGGGAGATGAGTGCTAAGCACCTTACAGGTTGTGCTCAGAACTTTCCACGTTTCTCTTCATGTGTTGTGCACCTTGCTGTTAAAAGAACAGAAACAGACCCACCTATCCCCCTTCCCCCCAAACTTTTTGTCTGAATGCCTAGTAATGCCAGCTCACAACCCTCTGGGTTGACCAAATGAGACTGTTCATCAGAATGAAGGGAAGGGGAATGTGAGAAATAGAATGACTTAAATGCTACTCATCTGCATTTCCCAAGTTACGAAATTTCCATTAACTTAACTTTTGATTTTGTTTATTAACAGCCAAGTGTCTTGCACTGTAGACTGAAAAAGGGCCAGACCCTGCCAACTGGCAATTGATCTCAAGCCTGTGGTTAAACGTAGATTTCCCAGAAAGGCAGAGCTGTGTATGAACTCCTTAAACTCCTTTAAAGAAATTGAAAGTACTGCAGAAACTGTTTTTAGAAATCTGTGTATTGCAAACCATCAGTTTAGAACAAATGTTGCCTATCCTTTTTGTGTGGGCCAAAATAGCTAGTGTGTAGTAGTACTCATTTGAGGATTTCTCCCACCTTACAAATCTTTATTAGCTTGACATGATAATATTTCCCTTGATATTGAGAGTATTTGTATCAGGATTCATAAGAAGAACTCGACTGCAGAAAAATCTGAAACTGGATTTACTGAACATGTCTCTGGCCCAACTGTCTGTGCAGTGTTAAGGTAACAGTGGCAATCATGGGAGTGTTGGTGAAAATATCACTTCTAACTTTCTTTAAAAAAACCCAAAAAACTTGGGAGGAGGAGGAGTTAAACTCAGCAAAAGCAGGAGGAAATGGAGAACCTGGAGCAGTCCCTTACTTGCTTCATTCTGCTGGGGTAAATAGCTTTCTGCTTCTTGACTGAGGTGGGGGCGAGAGGCTAGAAAACTCTTTGTTTTATTCCTTATTTTTATGCTGTGCTGGCCAGTCCCCGGGAGCGTTCCCACAACTTTGCCCCAGAGCTGTAGTGCTGTCACACGTCCCTGTGCTCTGCGGTGCAGCACCCTTGTCATTCTATGCCGGGGATATAAAAAGGTAAGAGGCTTGGCTGCTACTACCACTCAGTAACCTCTCCACCAGCAACCTGTATGTTGTTGGACTGTTTGTTTTTTTTCTTCCCATTCTTCCTCCATGTTCCTATACTTACATTTTCCCTTGTGCTGCTTCTCTTCCTTCCCTCCCAGGGTACAGGAGTCCCAGCTGGAGCAGCCCTGTGTATGATGAAACTTTGCCCTAGAGTTGTTGGTTGTAGCTACAGGCATAGGCAGACAAGGGTTTTTGGGTAGATGTGACATCTTTTATTAGCCCAACTAAACAGTTTCTTTGCAAGCTTTTGGGGACAAACACCCTTCTTCAGGCAGAGGGATTTTCCCTCGTCCTGAAGAAGGGTGTTTGTGTCCAAAAGCTTGCAAAGAAGAATCTTTTCAACTGTTTAGTTGGGCTAAGAAAAGATGTCACATCTACACAAAGGACCTTGCCTGTTCTGGTCCCGGCAGCCTCAGCTGCAGGTGACTCTGGCGCCCGCCAGGTGTCACTATCCGTTTTACTGCTCCGCCGAACCTGGGCACTTCCTGTTGGCGAAGTCTCGCGAGAGCTCGGCGTTCACATGGGCCGGCGGAAGCCGCGTCCGCTTCTCTTTCCGGGCGGCCATAGCGGAGCCTGCAGCGGGGTAAGGGCGGCGCGGGCGGGGCGGCTTCCATCCACCACCATCCTCCCCGCGGGGGGGCCCGGGCGGTGCCCGGCGCCGTGGTGGGGGCTCGGGGGCCGTAATGGGAACGGGGCAGGGGCACGACACCGCTGGGAGCTAGTGGAGCCCGGGCCGGGCTGGGCTGCAAATAACCCGCCCCCGGCGCTCCCCGGCCCTGCGATCCGGAGCTTTGGTCGCTTCCACCCTCGGCGTCCCCGGCTCCGGGCGACTCTCGCCTTGCAGAGGCCTCAGGCCGCTCCCGGTGTCCGGAGTAGCCCGAGCTCCTGCAGAGTGGAGTTTGGCCAAGGAGCGGTTGGCTGGTTGTGGCCCGGATCCCGGCGCCTTGCACAGCGATTCCCGTGGCACCCCGGGGTGCTTGGAGATCCTCCCAAGGGCCCTTCCTGGGAGCCAGGGTCAGTGTGCAAGCACGATCCCCTTGTTCGACCCAAAGGCTTCTAGTAGGAACTTCTTCACAGTTGAGTGTCCAGACTGTGGAATAAGCTCCCTCCAGAGGCGGTGCAATCACCTACCCTGGAAATCTTCAAGAGGAAACTGGATGGTCACCTTGCTGGTGTCACCTGAACAGTTGACTTTACTGCCTAGTGCAGGGGGGCTGGACTCGATGATCTTGCGAGGTCCCTTCCCGCCTGTACAGTCTATGAACCCGCAGGATTAAAGCGCTGCCCCGGTGCAGTCTGTCTCTTTGCAAGGGAAGAATTGCATGTATCATTTTCCTCTAGTCAGAAAAGCAAGCAAATAGCAAGGCTGGCGGTTTCATAAAGCTGCTTCACAGGTATTGAGCCTTGAGAATAAAATAGTTGAGAAGCACTGATGTTATAAAACTGATAATTTAGGGTGTTAAAAGTATTATTCTAAAAGCCCATGGACAGAGCTGAGTTAGCGCATCTGTTATTCTCCTCAATTTAGTCTGCTTTTTAGTAAAAGTCTCTACATTGTATGGTTTAACTTTATAGATACACTAATTATAATTGTACTTAAGGATAATTATTATCATATTTTCCTGTCTTATGTGTCCAGTGAGTTTTGAACCTTGAACCATGTTCTTTAGTAGGGCTATAGACTACCTGAGAAATTATTCACTACCTGGTTTCTTGGGCAGAATGTTTTCTTTGCATTGGTTGACAAACTGCTAGAGTCGGGATTGCGCATTGCAGATTTTTAGGTGGAAATTTAAAGAAAACATTTAAAGGAACCTATGAGATTATGGGCCTTGTTGCATTAAATGTAGGCCGACTTGAGTACTAGCAGACTATTATGTACAGAAGCCTTTACATTTGCATTGTGTTTGTTTGTATAGTCAAAATGAAGTTCAATCCTTTCGTGACTTCAGACCGCAGCAAGAACCGCAAGCGGCACTTCAATGCACCTTCTCACATTCGCAGGAAGATAATGTCTTCTCCCCTTTCCAAGGAACTGCGGCAAAAATACAATGTCCGCTCTATGCCCATCCGAAAGGATGATGAAGTCCAGGTAAATGCCCATTTTGCTCTCGTGTAGTGTTTGAGCCTTGTAAATACTTTGTCTTCATGCAGTAGTAGAGTGGGGCCGGTTTCAGATACAGATTAACAGCAAAGGCCTGATATCTATCGGGCATGAGCAAGATCTAGTCCACGGGGCTTCCCATGGGTTCAGAAATGGTGGCAAAGTTGATTGCTGTGGCTCTGGGAGCTACAGCAGTTAATATTGCTGCTGCTTGTCCTGCTACCAAATTTCAAGGCCTGTGGGAAGTCCCAAGGACCACATGATGTGGCTCTGCACGCCAGATCTGGCCCATGGAGCAACACTGCACTGCATCTAGCCTGTGGAGATGGATGAATTGAGCATCGCTGTCCTACGCTGTAGACATTCACGCAGTTGTGGTATCAGGCTGCTCTGCTCAGTGCTTGATGGAAGTTCTCCAATGGAAAAGAGGCAGCATAAGTATTTTGAACACTAGACACTATGGGTATTTATACAGGCAGTCCTCAGACTTACCTGAATTGGTTCCTGAAAAAACTGCATCTTAAGTCGAAACATCGTAACTCAGAACCAGTTTTCCCATAGGAACAGTGTTATAAATGGGGGATTGGTTCCCTTACGATACTCGATACAGGTGTGTTCAGCTAGTAAGTCTGGAGGGGGGGGACGATGACACAATCAATGCCCCTGCAGTGAAGGAGGGATTGGGGCTGGGACAGAGGCTGGGGCAAGCTCTGCGCAGTGGGGGCAACTCCTGCTGCTGTGCACCTTTGGTCTGAGAGCTGCTTGTCTGGTGGCTCTCGTCACTGCTCTCACTGCTTATCTAGAAGGGTACAGTGGGGTGGGGGCATGTGCACCCAGATCTGTGCAGGTCTGGCAAGGCTGGGGCTGCACCGTGCTGCACTCCGGGCAGGTGGCAGGGGCTACGGCGAATTTTCAGGTGACTGCAGCCGCCCCCCCTGCCCCCCCACTCCCCCCAATCTCCACTCCATCGCCCTCCCCGATTCGCTGCCATTTTTAAGCATGGGGACGCTGGTGCACGAGATGGTGGAAGACTGCTGGAATGCAGCAATTACTATGCTACAGCAGACTCAATTGTAATTACAGTGCATCAGAGCAACCTCACTGCTCATGTATAGGTGCCCTATATTGGAAGCTTCATGTAAGACAAACTTACGTTGAAGGAGCTGCTTTTCCTTTCAGTTTAAATCATCAGATACGTAATCTTTCTTTTTTGGTACTGCACCTGCAGTAAAGATGCAATTTCCTACCATTTTTGTGCCTTGCTGAACATTATGTTGTACATTATGTTGTATGGAGTTTGACTGCAAGATGTTGTAGTGTACACGTGCAAGGAGCAGAACTGGGATTTCAACCTGGGCAGTTTTGAATCTTGCACATGGTTAAGATCATGATTTTCATGGAGGTGTTATTTCCAGTAGTGGAATCTAAAATTGTAATAATGCTTCTGTTATTGTTCAGGTTGTCCGGGGACATTACAAAGGTCAGCAGATCGGCAAAGTAGTCCAAGTATACAGAAAAAAGTACGTCATCTATATAGAACGTGTACAGCGTGAGAAGGCCAACGGCACAACTGTCCATGTGGGAATCCATCCTAGCAAGGTATGGTACATAAAGCAGAGGAACTGAAATGCCCACAGGGGACTCTGGAAGGAAATAGGTACAGCCTGCTGAAATAGAATGCTCTCCTGGCATAGAGAATGGCCTGAGAGGTAACAGCTTCAGCGTAACTGAGCAGGAAGGACATATTAGCATGGTCAAATCAGGGAACTAAGAGCTACAACTCCTAGGTCATGCGTGCCAGTTAGTGGCGCGCACAGATGTTTTTCTTGGCGTGCCAGGAGGTGTGAGAGGAAATTGTTTTAAAAAAAATATTTTTTAAGTTGCTGCTCCTGGCTCTGGAGTAGCCACAGGTCCCAGTGTCACGGCAGACACCGTGTTAGGACTCAGAAGAACACAGCCAGGGATGCTGTCTGCGTTCTGCTGACCGTGTCCCCAGGCTGTGCCCCCCAGACCTGCCCAGCCCCTGGAGGGGAGCTGCAGGGGGGTGGGGCCCAGGCAGATGCTGTGGAGGGCTGCTGTGCCAGAGGCTCATAGCTGGCTCAGCCCTGAGTGCTGCCCACGGTGACTGTTCCCAGGGCCCAGGGGGCTCCTGCAGCCAGGCCCCCTTACCAGAGGTTGCTCTAGCCCGCTTTTGCTGTGCCAGGCACACAGGGAGGCTGACCCAGGAGCCCCCCAAGCCCTGTCATGGCCCTGTCAGGCGGTGTTCCCTCATGGGCAGGGCGGCTGCAGCCCATCCCTGTGGAGCTGCGCAGGCCGGACTGGGCGCCTCTGTCTGCTGTGGCCTGAGTTCTCAGAGCCCTGGGGCAGCTCCCACTTCCTGCCTGGCCCCACTCTAGCTGCTGCCTTCTTGAGGGCCTGGCTGGGCTAGCCAGCCTGCAGCACCTACTTCTTTTTGCACTGCCTGGACCTGACCCCAATGCTTGGCACCCCGGTGCTGCCCACACTGTGGTGGGACAGGGCATCCATCTGCCTGAGGTGGGCCCAGGGCTCTCCCACCTGCTTGGAGCCTCCAGCACTGCGGCCCTCTGCAGCACCTGCCCAGGCCCCGGCTTTGCCCACCTGCAGCTCCCCTCCAGGGGCCAGGGCCTGGACAGATGCTGCAGAGGGCCACTAAACTGGAGGCTCCTGACCGGCTCAGCTCTGAGCACTGCCCACGGCAGCTCTTCCCAGGGCCTATGGGGCTCCCATAGCTGGGCCCTTACACGGGGTGGCTCTGGCCCACTCTCGCTGTACCCACCATGCGGGGAAGCTGAGCCTGGAGCTGGGGGCCAAGCAAGCTTGGCATCCCTTCACAGGCGGGACTGCAGCCTATCCCTGCAGAGCTGCATGGGGCAGGCCCCACCTTAGGTGCTGCCGGGTGCCCCTACCCACTGCAACCCAAGTCTGCAGAGCCCCGGGGCACCTTCTGCCTCCCACCCAGCCCCCTCTGTCCTCCAGCTGCAGCCTTCTGAAGGGCCTGGCTGAGCTGGCCTGCCTATATCTCCCCCTGCATCTGCTTCTCTCCATTCCCTTTCCCCCACTCCAGCCCGCCTGGACCTTGCCCCAAGTGCCCAGCCTGGGCACTCCAGTGCCACCCCTGCCCAGGTGGGAAGGGACATCTGTGTGTCCAAACCCCAGCCGGATCTCCCCTCCCAGCCCTGGGCTCCCCCACCTCTAGAACTGTCAAGGAAGCTTGAGCACCCTGGTCACAGTGGCTGCTGTTGGGGTGTAACCGTCTCCCTCCTCCGGACACTGCCCTGGACCAGTGGGTACGAGCTGCAGTTGGTAGTGATAGGAGACATGGCTGGTGAGGAACATGCCCTCTTTTTCTTTTTTCCCCTCCTTTCTTTCCTTGTCTTTCTGTCTCATCTTTTTCTTCTCTTCTCTCCTTTTCTTTATTCTCTCCTTTTTTCTTTATCTTTTCTCTCTTTTCTCTCTTTCTTTTCCTTTTTCTCTCCCTTCTTTTTGTCTCCTTTTTCTTTTTAGTCTCTTTTTCTCTCCCCTTTTTTCTTTCTTCTTTTCTCTTTTTTCTTCTCTTCTCTGTCTTTTCTCTTTTTCTATTTCTTCTCTTTCTGTTTCTCTCCCCCTTTTTGTCTCCTTTTTTCTTTCCTTTTTTCTCTCCCCCTTTTTCTTTTTCTCTTTCTTTCTTTCCCTCTCTTTTCTCTCTCATCACAACATGCTTAACAAAAAAGAATACACAACAACAATAGTAGTATATGCAGCTTTATTTATTGTCACCAGGTTTAGAATTTTTAGAAAACCTGGTATTTACTGTAAAAAGAAAGAAAAAAAAAAAAAAAAGCAACCTTTATGATTATTAACTATATTAGCATGCAGTGCATCCTGCCATGTACACGCACCGCCCCCTCCCTGTTTTTGTTTTTCTGGCATGCTGGCACTCCAACACCTTACAAGGTAGACATTGCAGTTTTTTCAGCACTCTGGCCAAAAACATTTCCTGCCCTTGTCCTAGGTTGTTTTCTGTTGGGTGTGATATAATTTTAGAGAAGTTGCCTAAGGTGAACTGCAGGCTCTTAGTAAAGTGGAAAAAGGCCTTTAGAAGAGTCTGGCTGTGTTGAAAGGCAGAGCAAAACATTAGTCATATTTCTTTAAAATATCATTGCTGAAGCTAACATTTTGTGGGAACATCTCTGCAGTGGTTCATTCTTACAAAGTGGACTGATCTGCTACTGGTGATGTTACACATGAGAAATGTCTAAATAGACACTCCCTTAAATGAATAACGCAGACTAAAAACCACTGGCTAAATCTGGCTTCAACTTAGCAGGGTTTATAAAGATGTCAGTGAAGACAAAGCAAATGCTTGTTTAGTTTATTATGTATAAAATAAAAAGGTAGGGAATAATAGAACAGGCCAGAACCTAGTTTGAATGGGATATAACAAGATTAATTTTTTGCCTGGACCACATTGCCCAGGCAGGTGTACTGAAGTTGGTGAGTGAAACCCAGTTCCAGCAGGCTGCAAAAAGCCCTCCCACCAGGTTTCATGTACAATACAGAGAAAACAAGGTCATTTCTGAAAAAACACACAGACTTGTCCAGTAATGTTGCCTGAATTTAGGTGGTGTTATGATGGGAATCGCATGTACCACAACAGCACCTGCTGTAGAGGTATTATATCTGTTGCAGTGTATAAGTTCTTAATTTGTACTCATTAGCACAGTATCTCTGCATCTTTCAGAGCCACATCAAGCATTGTGACTAACGTCTGTCACATTGGTTCTGTCATTTTTCCCTAGCTGTGGGACAGATGCATGTGGTGGAATATTTTATTAAATGTGAATATTTTAAGAATTTGCTCTTGTTCAGAGAAGACAAGGTCAAAAAAGTGCCTAGCACTTAAAGTAGGAGGAAGAGTGAATTTATGTGGAGGTTCAATCCAGTTTGAGCCAGCCCTGGGACTGCTCTTTTTTTCCCATAAAGTGTCAGCTGTAAACATGAAAGGGGGAAAAAGGACTTTCTAACTGTGCTGTGACCTTGTAATAGAATAACTGGGCAGTTTACTTACTGCCTGGGTGTCAAGCAGGAGGTTTCCTTCATATTTCAGTTATGCTACATTTTATGCTTTCAGAGTTAGCAGGAACAGAATGAAACAGGCTGGAATTATACAACTTTACTGTAGATCTGTTATGCAGTTGCTTAAAAAAAAAAAAAAGATCTAGACCTTGCAAGTGTCAGTGTGTTGCATGCTAGGAGAAATGGACTGCATCTCAATAGCTCACCTTTTTTGCTTCACAGATTTTCCTCATGGCTTTTATAGCACTCCTTCCTGTAATACCCAGGCATTGTAATTCCCTGCTAATTGTGGAGGGAAGGAAAATAGTGCAGGGGTGCAAGTAGGCTGGAAACTGGAGTCCAGTCTATTGGAAAGCCTTGTGTTTGTCACTCTTACTATGAAATAATTTTGGGAATCTAGAAAAAAATTAGTCTTGTCAAGTAGTCATTACTGTATCCCCAGGTTAACAAGTCTTAAGTGCCTGGCTAAACTATAATTATAATCTGCCTGGCAACTGACTCCCCAGCCCAGCCCCTGGCTTGTTTACTTTTCATTCCTTCCAGGAAGAGCACACACCAACTGCTGAAACTTCCTTAGCCTGACGAAGGGTTTTTGAACCCAAAAGCTTGCTTAATAACTATTCTCCAACCATTTGGGTTGGTCTAATAAAAAAATATCAAATTCACCCAAGGAACCTTGTCTGGCTAAACTATAGCTCTTTGACAGTAGCCATGTGTCTTTTAGCAGTATGCAGGGGCTGGTGAATTTTAGCTCAAGGAAGAGGACCAGTAAAATGGTAACTGGAATGTCACTTGCTGTTATTAGCAAGAATCTTGTAAGGGGTCAGCGTAAATTTATATTTTGAAAATAGTCTGTGTGTTAAATAAGTGCACAGGCTGCACTTTCTTTTGCTATATCAGTAGCATTTTAATAGCCATTGGGTACCCAGTTTGGGGGGGCACTTTGGCACTTGGCAAAGGAGAAATCAGTATTGTGAACCTTAACCTTCTTATTTTGGTACTTATACTAGGTTAATAGTGATGGAAGCTTTCTCAGAAGGTTGTTACACATTCTCAGACCTGCAGCTGATCATATAGATTGTGGTGTGGCCCCTGGATCAGAATTCTGTGCTGCATCCCACTTAGATACAGTTAGTTAGTTTGATTGGTTTTATCAGGTAGCATTCTTTATTGGAGAAATCTCAATGTAGTGGAGCAGGTTTAGTGACAGATCTTAAAGGAAAGGAAGGGTGCATGCTCTCTTTTCTTATCTGAAAAACTACTATGTTGGTATGACCTCTGGTACAGTGGAGCTTTGATCTCATTTTCTAGTTTCATTCCTTCAGTGGTTGGACATTTGATCTGCAACCAATTCAGCACCAAGAAAAATCCTGGCTGCAGCTATAGCAAAACCAGTTTAAAATTAAAATAGAGTTTATTCCAGCACAAAGGCATTGTCAGTTTCTGAACACTAGTTATTCTAGAATCCTGTGTAGCTTGATGGTTTGAAATGTGCGTGGACATCAGTATCTGGGCTAAAATATTAAATGTAGGTGGTAACCCTGGGAAATGAAGGTTGGATGCATTGGCATGCGAGGGGCCAGTGGGTTCACCATTGCTCTTATCACATGTGCCATTGCACTGGCACTATTCTGCCAGATTGCAGGTACTTAAATTTATCTTGTCTTCTAGGTGGTGATCACGAGGCTAAAACTGGACAAAGATCGCAAGAAGATCTTGGAGCGTAAAGCGAAATCTCGCCAGGTTGGCAAGGAGAAGGGCAAATACAAGGAAGAAACCATTGAAAAGATGCAGGAATAAAATGGTCTCCTGTGTGACACCATTAAAAGAAACTGCTAAAACAAAATCTGTTGTTGTGTGTTCTGCTTCTGGAAATCTTTAATGCATGAACTGGTGTTCAAATCCTACTGTGCTCAAATTTCAGTACTTGGTACTAATAAGAGTTTCTATTATATTACAAAATACAAGCTTTCAGAAGTTTTAAATAAAGATATTTTTTCATAATGTATTGTTCTTTGAAAGCTTTTACAAGTAATTGACCACATTTAGTACTAATGTAATACTTTGTACATAAAGTGCTATGTACAGCTCTTGTATTGTCAACACCCCCCAAAAAAGTGTCAATAACGACAGGCTCCCTGTACTGAAGATTTTATGATCAAAGCAAGAACAGCTCTTCCCAAACTCCACCACCGTCTGTAGCAGCTGAATTAGAACAAGCAGGAAGACTGGTACTTAGACCCCTGCACTAATCAGGTGTTTCTCAAATTTATATTTTTAATAAAAGTTTGTTACAAATTTGTAAGGCTTCTTAGAGTAGCAAAAAACTATTTGTTTCTGACTATGGCCTGTACTTCCTGCTTTCACAGGTGGGTGAAGCAGGCTACAATTTTACCTTACTAAACTTTGCTATTTCCTTTCTCTCATAAAGGAGGCAAGACCAACCCTGTACCCTCGTGTGCCAGTATTTTGACTCCTTTCTTTAGAAAGAAATTAATATACATGTATAACAAATTGCAGAAATTGATACAACAGATATAACAGAAATCGAGTCCCATGTATGTCCTTGAAATGCATGTACTTGAATGAATAATAAGTTTTCTGCCCGGGTGCAGAAGAAAAGGAGAACACCAGCCAAGTGTTGTGCATGCAAGTGCCATGTCGTTAGTGCTGTGCAGTAACTCAGTTCTGGAGAGCCTGCACGCTGCTTTAAAACGCACCTTTGCGCTGAGCAGTTGTTTGATCGCAGGTATTTGCCCGCTTCCTCAGAAAACGCTGACTCAGGACGGGGTTCCTCTAAGCAAAAGCCTCCTCGGAGCTGCGCCAGGCAGCGCGATGCTGCTGAGCTGTGGCCGACTTCCGCCTTCGATCCCCGACCCACGTGCAGCCCACGTGGCGTCTCCCTTGGGGGCGGGGGGTCGCAAAAGTCAGCGCCCTGCCCCTCCCCCCCTTTCTGCTCGCTCAGGAGGCGGGGACGGCGGTAGCCAATGGCAGAGAAGCAGGGAGGATGGCACCGCCCCTTTCCCCAGTCACGTGGGCTCCTGAGCGGCCTCACGCTGGCGTGACGCACCGGGCGCGGATTGGCCGGCGGCGCGGGGGGCGGGGCGCCGTGGCACAGCTGCGGCGGCGGCACTGGGGAAGGAGGAAGGGGAGCTCGCGCAGCCATGGCGTACGGCGGCCTGGCAGTGCCCATCATCGTCATGAGCGTTTTCTGGGGGGTCGTCGGCGGCATCCTGCCCTGGCTCGTGCCCAAGGGGCCCAACCGCGGGTGAGTGGCCCTAGGCCCCGGAGGGGGCTCGAGGCCGGGCCTCAGGGCGCTCGGCCCCTCGGGGGCGGCTCCAGCCGAGGTCCCGAGTGCCCTCCTCGGGCCCGGCCGCTGAATTAGCGCTCTAATTAAAACGATGACAAATAGTGTAAAAATTGTGACGTTATTATGATTTAAAAACGCAGCTTTGTCTTATGGGCAGCAGCTTGCCCTGGTGCTGCGCCCTCCCTGCCCACGCGTGGCCCAGGCCCAGCGCTCGCCTTCCTAGCGCGCCTGCTGGACCCTTCCCGTGTCGTTGGTCTCTTTCCTGGGCGCGGTGCAGAAGTGACTCCTCGTCACCTGCCTCTTTCCTTCTTCCCCCGCAGGGTGATCAACACGATGCTGGTGACCTGCGCCGTTTGCTGCTACCTCTTGTAAGTACCGGCGTCGCGTCGCACCCCCCGGGGTGGGCACCGAATCGAGGCGGTTCAGAGGGAAGTAGGCCTGGATGGGACCTCGCAAGGTCATCTAGTCCAGCCCTTTGCTCACGGGACGACTGTCTCTGACTAAACCATCCCAGCCAATGTGTGTCCAACTTGCTCTTGAACATTTCCAAGGGTGGAGTTTCCACAGTTTCTCTAGATAGCCGATTCCAGTGCTTGACCACCATCTGGTGCTTGAGTCACTCGTGTAGTGGCTCAGCAGAAAGATAGAGCCTGGACACTTGTGCCAAGGGATCTGTATGGTGGCCTGCTTGGTCCTAGCGCTCATTATTATTTAAAACTGCAGGTCAGCTTGGTGTTAGTGTCTGAAATGTCCCCCCAGCGCTGCTGCCGAAGTGCCATTATGCTTCAAAACCCAGGTAGAAGGCTGCTGCGTTCACCAGCTGAGTAAATCTTGGGGAGAAGGAGTCTTGTACAGGTGCCACAGACTTTTAAGAGACTTTGTAAGTTGGAAGCTCCCTCGGTGCTCTCAGAAAGCCTCCCACTGGATGGGCATTGTGTTCAACTGAGTCTAGATCGGTGCTTTTGAACTTGACTACTACTCATCTACTGACTTGGCATTCTTCAGCACATGCTTCCTGACGGCTTCTCAGTTCTGAAATAACTGTTGACTGTAATAGGCAATTTATACATAACTGTTGTGGCAGTGACAGGTCACCAGTGCTTAATCTTTATGATGTTAGGGACCCTGGACTGTTGAAATCGGTGTCCTGCCCCTAGTGTAAGAAGGAATTGTTGTGATAATGCCAGAATCGCTGAATGACTGGTTTCCCGTAAGATCTTTCCTTGCCTTGGTTGTATCAGAAAGGATCCCAGATCCTATTTCCCATCCTCCCTGCCAACCTGACATTGGCTGCGCCACTAGTTTAAAGCCTGTGTGCCAGGTCCTGAGCACAAGCAGCGTCTAGAAAGTAGGTTAGCTTGTAAGTAGAGTCTGCAATGAAAAGCCTGAATTCTGCAAAATGTTTGCTGCTTCTTAAAAAGGGCTTTTTGAGTGAGATTAAAGTATCAGGCCATTTTGGCTAAGTATTTTGTTTCCACATGAATATCTGCTGTTATGGAGATTAAATTGGCATCACTTTTTATGGGCATATTTTGCCAGGTACTTTGTTCCTAGGTCAGTGGTATGACAGGTATGCTTGGGAGTGCTCATGCAAACTTTTGCTTACAGTGGTACATTGTAATGAACTTGCAATAAATACCTGGAAAAAGAGAGAGGGAGATATCTCAATATCTGAGGCACTAGGTCCAAGGACTGGCAGCACAAAGCCATCCTTTGAGTGTCTAGTTACAAATAATGCAGGACAGCTTGCTTCAAGAAAGGTCTGTTTTGTTCCATTGTGGTCTGGCTTGAGGTTCAGGCTTAGTGGTTTTGGCTTGGTTTACTGCTGTGTTATCCAGCATTGTTTTGGTTCAACCTTGTTTATGGTTCAACAGGTTTCAAGTCTGTCTATTCTAAAAATGTATTTACAAAGAGAGGTCTGTACAGAAACGCAGAGTATCCTGACAACTGAATTTACAGGGTATTCATCATTCCTTTGTGAACTTTAATAGTATTGTACTTGGCCACAAAATGCATTAACTTAACTAGTTACTGCATCAGCAGTAGAACACGGCTCAGATCCCTGGTATCATCAAATAGATGGCTTGAAATCAATCTTAAAATACTTCTTGCTTGGAGATCTAATTTAATGATTGGTGCATATGGCTTGGGCCACTTCTACTGTTTTGGTAGAGGCACTAATAGGTACTATGATGCCAAGTTCTCAAAAATGTTATATGGGATGTTCCTACTTAAACCAGTTTGTGCCTTGGCTGTCAGGAATTAGCAGATGCAGTATATTTCCATTGCTTTGCTTTACAGAATGGCTGAGGCTTATATTATGTAAACCTTATTTCATTAAATGGTTCCCCATATACGCTCAATTGCTATGACTTCATGACTGTGCACTTGTATACACAGTCAGTAGAAGTGTTTTCCCAACTTCCTTCCTGTGTCTGAACATATTTGCCAAATCAGAATTCTTAAGTATCCCTAATGTGTTCCTCTTATTTTACTGTTAAAACTTCCTCTGTTTAAACTATAAACAAAGGAAGTCAATGTTATGCTTTGAAATAAAGGGATCATAGTATAGCTGTAGGGATTTTTGATTTTGATAAGAACCATATAAATATAGTAAACTAAGCATACTGCCTCTCTGTAGGCAGGCATAGTAACTAGGGTGCTGTTTTGGGGTGCCTGTGAATATATACTTGAGTCTCCTTCCCTGGTGAATGGGGCTGTAATGTGTTGTGGCGCAATCACTTAAGCGGCCTGGCAAGATGGCTGGCTGCTATGCAAGTGCCTGGGTGAGACTGGGTAGTGAGATGCTTTCTTACTAATGAGTCATTGCGGAGTTTGTCTTGAAGGAAAGCAGTGGTTCTGCATCTTGAGGTTTGGAGCACTCTGCCCAATTCTTGCTCTCCCTGCCAGCCTGACACTGTCTGTGCCACTAATATAAGGCTTGTGCATTCAAAGTCCTGAGCCCAGGCAACTCTTAGAAGTTGGTGGCAGCTGAGGATGTTTGGCATGCTAAGAAACAAGGCATGAAGGAGTAACTGATCCAAACTTCTCATCTGTAAAAGGGAAACCTTTATCCCAGTCCTCAAGTGGAAGGGATTGGTTCAGATATTGATATAGCTATCTTAGCACAGGGGTAGGCAACTTTTTTTGGCCAGAGTGCCGAAAAAAACCACAATGTCTACCTTGGAAGGTGCCGGAGTGCTGGCATGCTGGAGCCCACCTGCGGGGAGCAGCCTGGTCTCTGTGGCTGGCAGCAGCTGCTTAGAGCTCGGGCTGGCAGTGGTGTGCCGAGCAAAATGGCCTTGCGTGCCATGCTTGGCACACATGCCAGGGGTTGCTGACCCCTGGCTTAGCAGTTGCTGTAGTGGACTGGCCAGTGCAAGATCTACTCTCTACTGTTAAAGAGAGGTAGATAAAGGAAATTAGCTATAATACAAGAAAGTCCAGTGTTTAGGATTATTCTCTAGCTTTCTCCAGTTGCACCTTCACAAGGAATAAGAGAAGTAAAGTATTGTGTGAATGCTTCAATCAAGTATTGATTGCTTGAATGCAGTCAGTCATTTGGAATTACATATTTGGATTCAATTCATAGAAATGTACAGGAAAGAACCTGTCTCTTGCTGCTCCAGGTAGCATTGTCTTAAACCTTTTATATGTCCCTGACTAAGTGGAATGTATTAGTCCCGTTGCAGTGTTAGGAAGCAGCTATTGCAAAACCTATTACTGGTATCAAAGTGACATTGATATTAGTGCATTGTCTCAAGGGCAGTCTTCTGCCCTTGAAACTTAACTGTGGGTGTCAGTGGCTGTCACTTAACTTTCATGAAACTTTTTTTTCTAACTTTTAAATTCTGAACTAAGCAAAATAGCCGCCTTTTGTGATGGCTCCAGCAGATGCAAAAAAACTTTAAAATTTTCTGGCTAAACATTATTTGTCTCTTTGGAATTGGTCAACTGTATCCATATTAATTAGGTGTATGTTAGTTTAATCTCTTAAATAGCAGTTACTGCTCACTGATAAATAGAGGAAAGCCATTTACCCTCTTGTGGTCATTTATGTTAAGTTGGTTGTGTGAAATTCCCCATCAAACAGCCTGTGTGCATGGATGCCTGCACATAGCAGACTGCCAAAGAAGAGCAACCCAAACCTCGGGAGGTGTGCGGGACATACAGAAAGAATAATGATAATCATAACAATAATACTTTTTGTAGGACCTCCCATCTAGAGACTAAGCTTGTTTTTTGAAGGCTGGTAGGCATTTGACAGCATAGTTAGGAATAGTATTTGTTTGTGCAAGGTTTTGGACCAGCTGAACCTTGAGGTCTCTTCCAGTTGTGCAACTCTGTATATCAGGTTTTGAACCCCTTGTGAGGCAGAAGACTGCACCAGTATAGGAGCACACAGCAGCACTACTCAGATTCAGTGCTGAAATTTAGGAATAATTAATCACTTCTGTCATTTACAGGGGAATTCTAGGTGGGCTGAATGTAATTACTCAAACTGAATCTAAACAGAAATCGGAGCTTTCACTCTTAACCTGCAGTAGCAGATGGTATGGTCATCCTCTTAGTAAGAGCCAAAGCAGCTAGGATCACTCTGAAATTGATACACTAAAGTGATAAGGTTTTGCTTCCTTTGGCAGAACAGGAGGGACTTTTAACCAGTGCGTGCAAGGAGTTGACTGATGCGGATTAAGGCAGGAGGTAGTCTGTGGAATTTGTGGTGGTTTGAAAGCCATACCTCCATTTAATACTGCTAAAACAGCACATAGTATACACAGAGACTTGCTTTGTTGTGCACCGAATGCCCCGTTTTATTGGGATACTTCATAAGGTAAAGCAACACTCTGCAACTGAAATGTGGGGGGAAGTTTTCCATAATCCTGTTTTGGGAGAGCGTTGAGTTCATTGCCCTCCAATCTCCTACTCTGCTCTCAGCGATCAAACTCCTACATTGCAGGGAGGTAGTGGAGCTAAAGATTCATCTAAGTGTTGATTGATAATGCCACTATGCCTCAGAACTGTGTTTATATCCAGCCTGGTCCCGGCAGAGAGCTTTTGAAACCAGCTCAGTGTTTACCTGGTGATACAGCTGTAGACATGGCAATGTTCAGAATGCACTTCCAGCTCACTTGGTTCACAGCAGTGCTGGGTCTGATCTCTGGAAACCTAGAAAGAGGCCTTGGTATGTGTGCTAGCACAGACGGTTCCTTTTTCTGTGCAGCAGAAATAAACAAATAATTATCTTGGAGGAATGTAGTGTTCCCATTCCAACTCCCTTGTTTCAGAAAGTTAATGACAGATGGTACAGTGCTCAGGCACCTTTCTCATATGGGTTTGTATCTAAAAAAGACAAAACTTGTAGGTGGGCTCCGAACAGTCTCGCTGAAGGTGGGAGGGAACTTGTCAAATTGCTACTAAACATTTGTGCAATTAGCCTGATGGTAGGAAGGATTTAATATCCAAAAGGGATTGGGCAGTTTACTTTTTACCAGGTAAGTTCAACTTGATGTCTGATGCTTAACAGTGTCACCAGAGGTGGCAAGATAAGAGCATTGCAGTTCGTAAGTGAGAGTGAATTGGCTGCTTTTTTGGTGTTCCCTAGTACACGTTAACACACTTTACACAACCTGCCACATATTTTTAGCATGGATGTTTGATTTTTGTTTGTTTGCCTACAGTATTCCTAGCATATTGGGATGGTTAGGATGTTGGAGGCACAATGCTTGATTCAAGCTAGCGTCCTCTTTGATTTTTGCACAAAGCTATAAAAAATAAAAATGTACAAATATTTGTTCTCTTAATGCTAAGAGGATTGACATTCCTTTTATCTAAAGCAGATCTCTGTCTATGGCTGTGGTAGCCATTTTGCAGCTGCCGTGCACTTCGTTCATTGGTCAAAGCATCCAGGTTTGCATGGAATTTTCCATGACTGCCTAAGCAGTCTGATGCATTTGTGGCAGCTCCCGTTACAAAGCTGCTGTGCTTTTTCTTCTCCTTACAAAGCATTCTAGAAATAGCAGGCAGATGAGTTGGTGCATTCACTAAACATGCTTATATAGTTTGGATTTAGACCTACGTAAAACACTTACAAGTGTCCATGGCTTTTTCTGAATCTGTAACATTTACGAAGCAAGTACATCTTGTAATGGTGAAGTATTTCTGTTAAGCTTTTCTGGATCTCTTCCACATCCCAAATTCCTCCTCTTTTCTGTTCTGGCTATGGCTTCTGCTGGGTTAGTTTGTCACTGCTCTGATGAGGAAGCTGTTCCTGCT
>NW_005841977.1:173522-183718 GCF_000455745.1 Alligator sinensis | reverse complement strand
CTGATGTGGGATTTTTTTTCCTATTGACATTGTTCTAGTACTTTTGAACCCTCTTGCTCTAGACATCCATTTTCCTAACCTTTGATCTAAGTCTACATTTTTCCTTTGCTCAAGTTCTTCTAGCCCCAACACAGTTTTCACAAGAAGGTGAAGATGGGAGAATAGGGTTACTTTTTTTCCCCTCTGAATATGGCAACAAATGGCATCAGTTAATACATATGATTTTCTTAACCCTCCCTTTAGTGCAGGGGTTTCCAACCTTTTTGAATGTGGGACTGGATCATCAACTTCTTATCACCCAGTGGGCCGGCCAAAGGGCACCAGCCCCCCTCCCCTCCCCCCCACCCCCATTAGGAAGCTGCTGAGGGGCTGGGGGAGGGACAAGGGGTGGGAACCGTTGCAGCACCTTGGGCCTCAGAAAACGGCATGGGTGGGCCACATGGTGGCCCGCGGGCTGTATGTTGGACAAGCTTGCTTTAGTGGGTCAAAAGGTGCTTAGTAAACATTAGGCCTTGCATTTCTGATTCATACGAGTATCATTTAACTACGTGAGGGGAACCTGTTATTTGGTGACTTCTTGCCAATATGACAAAGTAACTCAAGAATTATCTCCCAACTCCTCTTCCTGTGCTTTAATTGATAGACTCTATTCTTTCACTTGGGCTTTGCCTTAATATTTATTTTGACAGGCATAAATAAGGCTGTGGTATAAGCTTCCTTTTGTATTATGAATAGCTAATGCTCGGCATAGTTATAGTTTGATTGAATGAGATCAAAAAGCTTGTTTGTTTTGGAGTTGGCCTACTTTAGTGACATGCCCTGTCCCACACTTCTTAAGAGCAGGGGTTGCCAACCCCTGGGCCGGTGCCGGGCTGCGAAGGGTTGGCTACCGGACCGGAAGTGACCGTGGACTGGAAAACTTCGGACTGGAAGTGACCAGCATACTGTGGACCGGCAGCCAACCCTTTTTTTTATACTGAGTACTAAAAAGTGTTGGTTATCTGCCCACAGTATGCCGGTCACTGCTGGTCCATGGCTGGCCGGTCCTCAGCACAAAAAGGTTGGGAACCCCTGTCTTAGAGGTCTTGAGTGGCTCTCAGGGAAGGCTCATGTTATGGTCTGGGAAGATAATGAATATTTCCTGGGGTACTTGCTCTCCAAAGGAAAAAGTGTATTAAAGAGAATTTCCATTTGCCTCTAACAGTGTCATTTGAAATCAGACAACGGCACTGACACCAAACAGTTTTTAGCAGCATATGATGCTTGAAACTTGGATTAAATTTGGAGGTTTAGGAGCATGGGCTGTGCCATGTTTTGATTTGGTGTTAGGCCTTCAATGTTGTCCGTCCGTTGCCCTCACAGCTTTTGGCCAAGTTTCCATCGTCCACATTCCTGATGTCTCCTATGTTTTGTCTTCAGTTGGCTGATTGCGATCCTGGCCCAGCTCAACCCTCTCTTCGGACCACAGTTAAACAATGAAACTATCTGGTATCTTAAACATCACTGGCCTTAAGGTCCTCTGTCTTCTGCCACAGCTGTTTGTGGATTAGGTAAGTGTGGTTGGAGTCCTTTCATTTTATCATTAGGTGGGGAAGGCTCAAGAGGGGGACACCTGGGGGACAACTACCCTGTGTTCTGGTGATTCTCAACCTTTTTAGACTCAAGACATCCTTCATAACTCTGTGAGTTGAGCAGCACCCCATTTAGAAAACAGTAGTATTTACCTGCTTGAAGATAGGCTGGGAAGGAGGAGCAGCAGCCATCAGGGAAGAGCCTGCTCTAATAAATGGGGGCAGGAGAGTAGCTGTAAGGGAAGAGTTTGCACTTGTCTCCTCAAGCTTATCTTGCTTATCTCACTTATCTCCTGTTCCCCCAATGGCACCTTTAAAGGCTATCATGGCACCCTAGTTGCTAATCACTTCTTTATTTATTAGGCTGTCTTTATGTGGGCTGCAACTATGATGTATTTCAGTACTCAATGTTAATCAAATTTGGAGACAATTGTTACAAAACTGGGATGCTGTCTAGACTGCATTCGCTTCCTGGAAAGCTGTGAGAAAAGGGTCGTATCATGGGAGAACAAATATTGGGAGAGCATCAAAAGGAGTATTTCCCCCCACCCCCTTCTTTTATGTTCAGGTGTTAAAGGAAAAATAGGAAATGGAAAATCCAGCTGAGGAGCTAGTTTCTCATCAACTTGAGGCCCATCTGCCTGTTCTGCAGGTAATACCCTTGTTCTGATGCTCTAAAGTAACACCTCTTTGGGGAAGTGGTGCACATGACCAAAGAGGTCTGTCTTGTGTCAGTGAAGTGCCAAATCTTGTAGGCCACCATATTGTTTTAGATAGCAGCCCACAGGCAGTTGTAAGGAGAATGGTTTATCCTACTACTCACTCCCATAACACTGTACAGGTCTTGTTCTTGGAAGCTTATATTGGTCATATTGGAAACCGCCATCAAGGCTGCCTGCTGAAGTGGCACATTGACTTCAGGTGCCATCTTTGAAGGAATGGATTTGGAAATGGGTGGCATAAGTGGAGATTTGCTGGGGAGAGGCATAAAATGGGAGACTAAGTCCATGGCTTTTTTATGTTGATGAGACGGAATTATTCAAAGTGCTGTGCTTTTTCGATCTGCTTCTGTCTTGCAAATTTAATTCCTGTCCTAATTAATATAATTTTCTGTGTTTTGGAAAGAGTTGAACAGCAGTTGACAGATGATAGCTGACATTATAGCTTGATTCGACTCTGGCTATAAAGCTTCCTGAGCATTAGTGCTGAAGCAAAGCCTTAGTGTTTCAAATTAGGTTCAGCCTGAACTAGGAGTGTGTCAGACTACGTAGGTCTCTCTCTCCACTTTTAATAGCTAGTAGAAGCCAAAGTTTTGTTTGGCTCTGCTACAAATATGGGCCTTGGATAGCATGAGGCAGCCAAACTGGACTTAGTTGGTGCGATTTATAGTGCTGTTTCTGCTGACTGGTGACCTTGACCACAAGGAGAAGGGCTGGCAAACTTTGAGCAGACCACAGGATTGGAATTGGGATTTACTCGCCTGGACAAAATGGTCACTTAAGACAGAAAGGATGGGGTCTGCTTTTAATTAAGTGAGCTGCCTGCTGCTGTTTGAGGCACAAGCTGGAGGCAAGAGATGCTCCTAAAATTCAGGCAAGCTATCCAGAGAATATCTGTCTGTTCCCATTAGTGAGGAGTGTTCCAAAGCTTTGGAGAGAAACTGGTCTTGAGGAGGAGAGGGGATATTAATACCTGATAAAATGACCCTCTAAAGTCTGTTGTGTGAGGGGAAGGTGAGACAGCAAGGACAAATTGTTTAACCAGATTCTTACCCAAGAATCTAAATTACAGGCTGAGTGCTTTCCTGATTGTCTTGATGGGTACAGCTGTCTGTGTCCCGTGTTACTTGTGGTTTTCCTTGCCTCTCGGAATGTTGAACCCATGCTCCAGGGGTACAGGTTGTACCTGTGTTGGTCTAAGGACATAGGAAGACGAGGTTATTTGTGTAAATCTGATATCTTTTATTAGACCACCTCAGTTGGAAAAATTTTTCTTTGTAAGCTTTTGGATGCAAATACCTTTCATCAGGCTGAGGAAGCATCTGCAGTTGGTTTGTGCTCTTCCTGGATGGAATGAGTATTTGCAGATTATTGTGTAGTTTCTTGAATGTCTTTCTTTTGCCATTTAGAAAAGAGCAGTGCATTCAGGCATGCTTGGCCCCCACCTGTTCTGTTTAAAGATGGTTACTCTTCTGATTGTTGACAGGACCTTGGACTGCTGGGAATATCAGCTTTGAATTAAGCTCTTGGAGTTCCAATCCTTTGCTCTCTTGTCCTACCCCTGGTGCATCAATACAGCCACACAGCTGTTAGTGATGCTTCTTGCTCCAGACTGAACTACCCAAGTAGACTCCAGCCAAAAATCTCATATGTGCAGCTTTAGCATTGTCTTGGAGAATCTGTGTGTGTTGCTAAATTTTTAGAGCACCTGCCAGAATTCTCACCTGTCTGGTTTATTTTGATTTTTTTTTTTCTGAGATGTGCTTGTCCAAAATCAAGGCTAATACAGGAAAAAAAAATATTTTGTATCCATCATCAGTCTTTAGATTTAAGATTAAGGACAGAATACAGAGCTAAAACAAAGAGGGTGAAATACTAACTTTTTAAAGCTCAACAATTAATTAAAAGTATTTAAAAAACTATATGCATGGTACTAGGGGAAACTTTCAAGTAAACCATCTTTTCCATTGCATGGAATCAGATGGGACTGATGCATCTGATGGGACAAATTAACCTTTGTCATTCCTGTCTCTCTAATTCAAACAGTAATACCTATTAGTATCAGGATAATAATAGACTTCCCCGTACAACCCAGTTAATGGTTTGAAGGGGCAAGTGGTTATGGGTTGGCACTCAAATTATCAGCTGAAAATGTGACTTTACATAGTTTTTGTATCTGCCTCTGAAGCCACTTGTATTCTCTATAGCTTCATCCCTGTGGTGGCCAAGTGCCTCCCAGTAGCGCATTTAGAAATATCCCTATACTTCTATTGCATGTTCGCTCCTTCTTATTCTTCACGTTACTTGTCTTAGTTCCTAGATCAAGCAGCAGAGTATGTCTCCGTGTGCCCTGTGCTACTATCCAGCAGAATAGTGGGCCTGATCCAGTTTGCTGGCTCCCAATGTAATAGAAATAATTTTTAAAAAATAGAACTCTCCAGGGCAGAGCTAATATAGTTGCTTCTAATGTTGCAAGCAAGTGGATGTTTACAGCCAGTGTGACAGCAGCCTGTCCTAGAGCAGATACTCCTGAATTGTATACCTCTTGTGTGCTCCAAGCTAGGAAATGCACTAGGGAAGCCTTTCCTGAGTATCATTCGCCATTCTCAGAGTGCTGAAGTGGGCACTAGAGATGACCCCAGACTAGCTTCACTGGTGCCTTGCTGCTGGGGCATTTGGAGGTGTCCTAGCTGGAACATTTTGTTCCTGAGATGTAGATACACTAAATCTTGTAAATGTTGGACTAATACCGTAGATGGTACAAAGTGTTTGACCCCTGTCTCTCTCAAGATACAAGTAGAAAGATTCTGCCTGGTGGTACTCTGGAGTTGTTTGGCGACAATTGCAGAGCCCTGCTATGTAGCGCTGCATCTTCTTAGGAAGTAAATTTCCCAAGCAAGTCTATCTTAGTAAAAATCTATGGAAGGGAATAACTAAATTGCCTCTTGCTTTGCAGGTAAAGAAGAGATTTCCTCCAGATGAAACACTCCATTGATCCAAAGATGCCATTAACATAGCTGGTTGGATACCACACCTACTTAATGCCTTAATATTTGCCTTGCATTCAAAATGGCTTATTTTTTTCCTACATTACTACTTACACTAACAATGTGCCTGTGAAGATTTATACCTCCTCTTCTCTGCTGTAAACTTTTGTGTGTTAAATCTTTCCATAACAGTGGAAATTCATTAATTGTTCATGGGATATGGATTTGATGGCAGTCCCTTGTTCACTTATGAGCTCTAGGGATCTTCCCCACACAGTAGATGCAGTTCACAGCTATGTTCCATGTGACTGCAGTAGCAATAAAACCCAAAAAAGTATGCACTAAAACCATATGAGGAGAATAAAAATGTTGCCACAGGTTGATGGCACTTTTTTTTTTTACAAAGGGTTGTAATCTTAAGAGGCTTTGTCTTAAATTTCTCATTGTTGTACTTGAGAATAAAACAATCTGTGGCTTTATAAGAAATGTTATTTTGAAGATTGTAAGAGTGTTCTTACAGCTAACTTTCTGGTTCAACTTTCTACAGTGTTTAAGCTGGCAAGCTATGCAAAAAGTTAATCTTCTGAAATTTCAGAGCTTCTGGTATTCCTGTATTATCTAATATGACTATTTCACCATGGCAGCTTGAGTGTAAGTTCTTACCTGGTCTACTCCAGGACCTAGTTGTGTTCCAAAGTAGGATTCTGAGTGAGAGCAGTTAACTTCTCTTTTCTTGTAGCATTCAGGTCTTAAAAATCTCTGTGGTTGGACTCTTACAGTGTAGCACAGAATTATCTGGCAACTTGGAGAGACTGGGATTTAGCCTAACGAACCATTGAGAATGTAGGAAATAATTGTACTGATAGTAAAATGCCTTAATTATCCTACACCAAGTAAAGCATATAGCTAGGATTAAGCCACTTTATGAATTGTGTGCCTTGGAAATGTTTGATCTATGAAAGATGCTTGAGGAAGTGAGCTCCAGAGCTATTGATCCCACCCCAGAGGGGACCTTTTGTTGCCTGTGGATTCAGTAGCGTATACAAGATTACTTCCTTTACCAGAGTGTAAAGGAAGATCCCATGACTAGGTTAACCTGTCCCAGGCCCTCTAGGGCAGAGATGTCAAAAGATGCAGCCCACTGAATCCTATCATTTGACCCACACTGCTGTCTGTGGGTCTTGGACCAGCCATGCACACTGGATCTGGTGTTCAGGGCCAGTCTGTGGGCCTGATTTGGCACCTGGATCAGCCCTCTGCTATTTGTCTGGCCTGTGCAGTGTGATAATTTTGACAACCTGTTCTAGGGTATTGATATCAAACCATGTGGACTGACCCAGGACAGGGCAGAAAACGTAAGGATTGCACATTATACCAAACAGTGCTTCTTCATAGTTTTCCAGAGTGTTTTGACTCCAGGTAGAGTGCATGACCCTTTGGGTCAGAGATGAAAGACAGGGGTAAGTAGTGAGGGCCCTGAAGATCAGCCAGGACTCCCCACAGGGACTGCTTCAATAACACTGATGCTGCAAATACAGGGTGGCAAGTACCCAGTTAGGCTGTGGTCCAAAATACCTAGTTTGTGTCTCCACAAATTTGTCCTTCCTATTGAATTGCTTCTAGGGTCAACTTAATCACTCCTGAAACTCAGCGTAACTCTGGCTCTATCTCCATTATATATAGAAGGCCTAAACAGAGCTGGTTACAGTTATTCAAAAGGAGAAACAAAGGTGGTATTTTGCCTCATCACAGAAAGTGTGCCTTTGTTGCCCCAAGAAACAAGGCTAGGCCACTGCATAAAGAGGCGACATCCTAAGCATAACATAGGATACAGTGGAAAATATACAGAAATAAGAGCTTTTACAAAATTATGAATGAGGGAAGTGGTGGGTTGGTGAGCTGGACTAGGAGATAATGGTTCTTTTTTGGGTAAACAATGTTCCTTTGCTACCTCAGAAAGGACTATTCAACTTGGTTCACTTCATGCAAATACTTGAGGCGTACACAAAACAGTATGCGTAGGTGTTACAAGTGGAAATGCTCTGTTTTCCGAACAGTGCTAACCAAGGTTCAAACCAGTTATAATAGCCATGACTAATAACTGATTGATGCATGTTGTACAAAATATAACTTACGGATTTAAGGATTTATCTGAAATTTGGTGCATGTTAAAGTGAAAGATTTAGCCAGTGAGCAGTGAGGTTGGTTTCATCCTGAACTTTCTTTTTAATTTTGAATTTGTTCTCATTGTGCCACAACACTGTAGAACAATGGTTGGCAATGTTAACTCAGCCCCTGCTGCAGAACAGATCTCCAAGGGAAGGTTCATAAGTAGGACTGGAAGGGACCTCACAAGGTAGGATCATCCCTGGTTCCAACCCAGCCACGACTTTCCTCCACTGCCTAGGTAAAGCCCTTTGCCACTGAAACGCTGCAGTCTGTAGGTTGCTGATTCCTGCCTTAGTCTCTTTGACAATGTAGGTACCCATAGTTGCAAAAATCTAGTCATCTATGACTTGCAGATATAGGAAAACAGATGTGGGGTGTACAAAGCAATTATCTGAGCAAATTAGACTTCTAGCTATTTAATTTGTACACACAGCTCAGATTATGCAAGTGCAAGGAATGATGTTATGCCCCCACCTTCCTACAAAACTGAAGAGAAGAAAATCTTTGAAGATAGCCACCTCCTTGCTTTGTTCATCTGCATAAAACTACTACTGTACTGTGGTTTCAGGGCAAGTTGTACCACTGACCCTGTTCAAAGTGACACCTTTCAAGCAAGAGGACCCATGCCTGCCCTTCTCTCCAAGGTGATTCTTATAATTTGTCCCACTTTCAATTGGATCTCCAGGTTTCAGCATCTCTTACTGTCTGTGTTTAGGTGGAAGGTCTGCTGTGATTAGCCTTGGCAACATGCTTCCTTTGGGATTTGTATCAAGGATCCAGGTATAGATCTGAAAGGGATTCACTTCTCTCTACTCTGACTTTGGAAGATGTTTCTTTTTAAAACCAGACAGCCCAGTTGTTCTTTGTATTCACAAGTTGCCCACCATTCTGTTGCCATTAGCCAAGAGGTTATGCCCAAAACGATACAGAAATGAGACTTTGGGCAGCTACTGTTTGTTAAGCAGCAGTGATTGAGGCTGTCTACTTCAGTTTCCTACATCTATGCAAAAAATCTGTTAAGAATAGTGTGAAGTCTTTGCACCCATGTAGCAGATGGCATGATATTAATCAAACAGACTAATCAGATAGCCCCATACTATGCATAAAAATAATACAGGTATGTCTCAACATTCTTGGAATAGTTTTCTGAAAACTGTTTTGGGCAGAAAAAAATTAGTTTGCTAAGTTGATGCTTAAGATAAAGAGAAATTTGTGACACTGGTATGTATAATTTTTGCAGCTCATGCAAGTGAACTCTGGATCTTTCTCTGCATCGGGGTCCTCAGAAGTGAGATTCGTCCCATGAGCTCTATTCTGTCTCTCTTATACTTTTACATGGACATGGTATTTGAAGCCTAAAATGTAAGCTTCATTACAAGAAATTACAAACTGCATACAACTATTTTTTTTCTTCTGTTGTTGAGTATGATAGTCTAAATTAGACTGGTTAACCTTGGCTGTTTCTTCTCTGCAACTTCATTTACAAAGCAGGTGTCTATTAAAGACCCCCGAGGATGTTTTAAAGACTGTTCTCTTTGAGCACTGATTTTTATTCTCTTTGAATATTGTTAGTATGTCTATACATCTTGTCTGGCTAACTGATGTTTTTACAGTAAGTTTTGAAATTAAAAATAAAATTATGCTTAAGAAATAATCACTAAAAATTGTTTGATTGGATTTGAATTTTCTTCTTGACTATTTATGAGTCCTACAATATAGCATTATAGGGCAAGCGAACGAAACCCTGTAAGTGTAAACCAACTATAAAATGACTCTTACAGTTGCTTAGAAGCTGGAAATTATGCTTTTAAAACGTATTACAAAATTTGCCTGTTTTGAAATGGAACAGTCCATCCAAATATTTCAAAAAATTTCCATGAAAGACATTTGAGAATTTATGTTTGGTCAACTGAAATGATTGTTTTTGAGAGTGACTTTTAAATATATAAAACACAAAAGAAAAATGAATTTTGAATGAAAAGTCCTTTCAAAACTACTAAGCACACTTAAAAACGAGATGTTTCGACACAGTGGAACCTTCTCCCCACTTTTATTCCAAAATCAAATTTTAGTGGGATGGGGCCAGTTTTTTAAAGGGTCGGGATTTTGATGGAATACGGCTCCACTAAAGTTTCTCTGAGCAGCTCTACAGCTTGGTGTTGCTTTCCTTTCTGCCTGCTGTGTCGACCACTTCTGGACTTCTTTGCCCCTATGATTCCCCTGCATGAAGCATCCTCTTTCTGAACTCATCTGCCAACCCCCCCATCCTCAGCTATGTGATAACAGTATGTATGTATGTATGTGTGTGCATATAAAATCGTAAACCCCCAGCTGCAGCTATGTGATAATGGTATGTATATATGTCCTCTTTCATTATCACATAGCTGCGGACGGGGGTTTGGCAGATGAGTTCAGAAAGAGGATGCTTCGTGAGCTATATATATTTTTTTATATATAAAACCAAACCTGGCCACAAGCCTTGAACGTCAGCGTTGTGTTACTAAGGCCGGCTCCGTGCACCCTCACTCCGGCCCCGACCTCCGGTACCAAGTTGTGCTCCAGCCCCACAGAGCCGGTGCGGGGGCTGCTGGGCTGTGCTGAGACGAGCGGGTTGGTCGGGACGAGTGAAACGCGGGCAGGACCGGACCGGAGCGGGCCGGGATCGTTGAGGTAGGTAAGACCGGACCAGGACGGGGGTTTCCGCAGTCTTGGACCAGTCACGGAAGCGATTTTAGCAGTGACCGCCCCTC
>NW_005841977.1:160377-172686 GCF_000455745.1 Alligator sinensis | reverse complement strand
ACAGGCCTCCACGGCCCCAGCCCTCGTCCCTGCCTCCTGGGCGGGCTGAGGCGCCGGTAGCAGGCCTGGGTCTCGCTCTTGCTGCTTGGCATCGTGGCAGGGAAGCCGCAAAGAGCTGAATTCCCCCGGGCTGCCTCGCTCCGCCAGGTCCTGCGCGCTGCCCCCTCTCCCCTCTGGTTCTCCCGAAGGAGTGACGGTCAATGTCTGCGGGTTTCTGCTCTCTCTGCTTCAAAAACCCCCCAAAACGAATTTAAATCTTGAAAAAAGGTGACAACCTGTTCAGGATCTCTTCCTCAAAACATGGGATTTTAATTCTGTTTTAATTGGGTTTGCTTTCATTTTAAAGACAACACGGGTATCCAAGTATATGTAACTTGTAATTGCCTTTTCCGCCTTTTTCCTGTCATGTAAATAAATGAACGTTCGTAGGCCTGAGAGGGTTGGCTATTAACTGCCTTGGTCCCAGTCCTGGCAGGGGCAGCGGGGGCGAAGGCAAGCACCCTGGCCCATCTGCCCTGCACCTGCCACCAGGGGCTGGACCCGCGGGGGCATGATGTGCACCCAGATGGATGGGATGGGGCTGCAGGTAGGTGCGGACCAGTGTCGAGTAGTGAGAGATGAGGTGGGGCCAGGGAGACCCTGGGATGTTGGGGAGATGGCAGCATGGGGCCAGGGCAGGGGCAGAGCCCTGATCTGCCTGCATGCCCCTGCGACAGGTGTGTTCCCCGGGCAGGGGTGTGTGGGGAGTGGATTGCAGCCCCAGCCCCAGCCCCAGCCCTCTGCTGTCCACCCCATTTGGGACCTGGCCCTGGCCCCAGATGTAGCTCAGTGGCTTTCTGCACGTGTGCGCATCTTCATTAACTTCAGAGGGAGCTTTGAGCTGGAGCCTGACTGCTAGGAACTTACTGTATGATTCAGGTCTTATTGCTGAACTTTATTTCTCCTCTCTGAGCTCTGCAGGCTTGATAGTGTATTTAGGTAGCATGCCTAAATTATTGTCATGTCTTTAATCTCATCTCTTTGACTTGGCAGTTCCTTAATACAGCTGTGCAATAGTGAGTCGGCCAGGAAAGTTACTTTTCAGAAGATTTATTTAAGAAAACCAGTGAGAGAATTAACACTGGTTTCAGGGCCAGAACTCTAGCTTTTGTTCTGAGTTAATAAATACTTTAGTTTCCACCCCCTACCGCCACCTCCCTCCCAAGCCTTGAGTGGGTGCATCTACACGTGCTATTAGCACTCGGCAATAAATGCCGGCACGTATTGCACTGGAGTTTATTGCTCCCAGCCCTGCTGTTGGAACACATGCCTGGGACCACAGTACGTTGAGCCAGGTCAGAGCAATCCTGGCTAACAAGGGCCCCAGTTGGGGTCAGCCTGCCAGCCCAGGGCTGCTCTGACCTGGCTCAGTGTGCTGTGGAGGGGGTGGCTGGGCCATGAGGGTGCTCCAGTGTGGGGCTAGCTGGCAGGCAGCCTTTATGCTGAAGCACCCTTGGGTCCCAGCCAGCTGGCTCAATGTTTACATGTTTTCATGCTGCACATGAAAAAACTGTGCAGTAGGATAGTGCTTGTATTTACAAGTGCTGCCCTGCTGCAGAGTTAGTTTCCTATGGCCTAATAGGGCTGTACGTGTGGATGCAAGACATTCGCTATGGCGCTAATCAGTTTACTACTTTTCAGTAAATGTCTTGTGTAGACACTCCGAATATGTACCGGATGAATTGTTGAAAGTTTTAGACTGTCAACTGAAACACTTTCACTTCTGTGTTACTTAGGAGTAACTCCTTGAAGTAACATTGATGTAAAACAAGCATAACTTTCATCAGCACCAGACCCTCTATATTACAAGTAGGATTTATTTGTGGAAGGATTTAAAAGCTGATATACTTCTAAAATTTAAAATAATGTATTAATACAAGGTGGACTGATGTCTAGAGGTGCACTGATATATCGGTCCAATATTGGATCGGTACAGATATAAAGAAAACGATCTGCCTGATGGGGGGCTGATAATTTGTCTGATAAACGCCTGTGCTGTGTGCAGCTGCAGTGCAGTGATCGGGCAGCGAGAAGCAGAGCCAGCAGTGTGGAGAGATGCCTCCAGCTGGCAAGCCCTGCATGGTGGAAAGCTGGGGGTGGGGAGCAGATCAATGCCGCCTGTGATGAGGGAGGGGACGGGGGCAGGTGCTGCCCAGGGGAGGGGAGGAGGGTGGTGGGTAGGTAGCTCCTGCTGCTACTTGCATCCTGGCAGGGCATGGGCATGGGCGGGGTGTGTGTTAACTATCGACTATTGGTGTTGGCCCCAAAAATCTATTGATGCACCCCTACTGATGTCTAAGTATGTCAGCTCATTTGCACAACTGCAATACCCATGTGAATATTCAATTGTTACTAATAGGATCATAGAATAGTTGGCTGGAACAGACCTCTGGAGGTCTGGTCCAACCCCCTGCGTGAAGCAGCATTATCCTTGATGCCCAAGGACATCAAAAGCACCCTAACCTGCCATAAGTAACACATTAGGATGAGGGCTGTCAGTATCCTGCTGCTGCAAGACTTAAAATGCAGGTAGCATTTAAATTACCTGAAGGGGGGGTTCCAAAGAGGATGGAGCTGGACTGTTCTCAGTGGTGGCAGATGATAAGAAGCAATGGTCTCAAGTTGCAGCAAGGGAGGTTTAGGTTGGATATTAAGACATTTTTCTCACTAGGAGGATGGTGAAGCACTGGAACAGATTACCGAGGATGGTGAAACACTGGAATGGATTAGCTAGGCAGGTGGTAGAATCTCTGTTCTTGGAGGTTTTTAAGGCCTGGTTCAACAAAGCCTTTGCTAGAATGATCTAGTTGGGGATGGTCCTGCTTTGAGCAGGGGATTGGGCTAGATTATTTCCTGAGGTCCCTTCTAGCTCTAATTTTTCTATGATTTGAGAGATCCACAGAAAAGGGCCATGTCCCTCTCTCCAGAAGGCAAACCCCGCCCCCCCCCCCAATCTCTACTAATCTGGCTCTAGCATAAAAGACAAGTAAATGTTAGAGATGTACACTAGTTAACTTTCATTCTGGATAGCCTACAGAAAAAGTTGGAACAATAAGGAGAGAGGGTTTCTTTTTTGTGTGTGTCGGGGGGTGTTTCTTGGGGAAAACAGGCAGTTGCAGGTTTTTTTGTTTCTTGGTGGTTTTGTTTGTTTTTTGGAGGGAATGGGGGCAGGAAGGGCAAAAATCTGTGGCTGCTCTGGTAATCCCTAGCTGCAGAATGCGGTGTCCCCCACTTTGAGAAGCGGGGCAGGGCAGTTCAGATCAAGCAGGACCAAGTCCTAGGCCAGTGGTCATCAACCAGTAGATCTCAGAGCCTCTTGAGTTAGATCCGCACACGCCCCAGCCCAGCAGGTTCATCCATGGGGGAGGGAAGGGGCAGGGGCTAGATCGAGTCCCCCACGGTGAGGGGACAGTGCCATAAAGGCAGGAGCAGGGGTAAGTTGAGTGGGACCCCAGCTGGGTAGGACTTACCTGCTGGGGAGGCGCACTCCCAAATAATGTTTTCTCCCTCTGTCTCAATCTGCCCCTCCCCACAGATTTACCTGCTAGGTGGAAGAGAGAGGTGGTGGCGGTGGCACATGGTAGATCTTGGGTTGCTTTTAAATGCCAAAGGTGATCTACTTAAAAAGGTTGGAGACCACTATCCTAGGCTGAAGCCACTGGCTGAGCCAAACTGTCCAGCCCTGTTTCTTAATCCTCATGGGCAGATGGCAGTGCTTGCTGAGTCAGCTGAGGGCCCACCCAGCTCCAGAAATGGGACTGGGCAGTTCTGCTCCATCAGTATGAGAAGCTTGGCTGACTTCACTGGTTGAGGCAAACTACCTGGCTCCAAGTCTCAAGGTGGGTAGGCACTCAATTGGTTCAGCAAGTACTGCTGGCTGCTTACCTGGCTCAAGGTGCTGTGCAATTTGGCTCCTGTGGAATCAGGCCCTCTGCTCCCTTCACTTCTTTGCAATGTGTACCCCCCATATCCAGCTGCTAATTTTGCTGGGGGAAAGTGCATGTTGCAAGTGGTAATGAATGAACTGACCATGTTTTTCCTCTGTTTTTGCTAGTTTAAATCATCCAGTGTTGAGAAGTCTGTTTTTAATGAAAACACTGTTTCCAAGAACTTATTAATAAGTTCACTGCTTCCCGGGCTCAATAGTTTTTGGAGCACAGAGAATTAATTTCTTCTGTTTTGCTGTTCTGTTCACAAAGACTCTTCACTCCTTGCTCTGAGCTGACAGGAGATTGGTCTCTCTCAATTTTCTACATCCCTGTGACACTGCTGGTCTAAGAAGTGTCTTCTGTTTTATAACTGCATAGTTTTGTTTTCATTTTCTCTTCTTTACTCTTACTCAGTGCAAGTTTCAGGGGAATTTTCTGGGAAAGGAAATTGGTTTCAATGTTATTCCTTGTTGGCAGTCTCTGCTGCAAAACTGAAGAGTTACTTTCACAGTGCTTTGGTAAAGTTCTTCTAGTAATAAGTTTTCCAAACTATGGAAGGGATTTTGTACTTTCAGGAAGGCCAAGGCCTTAAGGGTGAAATGAAAGCTATTAACTGTCCTGTAAATAGAATGTAACCACCTCCCTCCATCTCTTTTTCACAGAAAAGCTAACTTTTATAGTAGGAATAAGTTGTTGGGGCTTTTAGAATTTTAAAGTGAAATGGTATTGTTTGCATTCTTTTCTAAATTTGATATTCAGTGAAAAAGCAGCAATTGGTTACTTGCATCTGCCAACTTGCTTATGAAATATCCCAAAACCACTTGGAATATGTGGCTGAAGTTCTTAGACAAGCACAGGTGTTTAAACAAAGCAAGAACTTACTTTTTAAAAAATAAGCTAGGATTCTCTGGCATTCTCTGAAATTGTTGCAGTAGTTCCTGGGAGTTATTAATAGTATGGATAACTGCTTACAGTTCATAAAGTCTTGTATCTAAGACACTGTCTGGCTGCAGACCAGGGTTTCTTTTTCATAATATTTATTTATGGGTAGGGCCCTACCGAATTCACGGCAGAAATGGTGTATGCTGTGGCTCCTATAATCTTGCAGTTACCCCCGCCCTCCCCTTTGCTAATCCGCGGAGGGATCTTGCTTGCAGCTTGCTCCTGCTCGGTGGGAAAATGAAAACCGTGGTTTTAAGCATGGCACTGTTTTTGCCTCTCCACTGGTCAGCAGCAAGCAGCAGGGCCATTGGGGCCTCTCAGCCAGTCAGCAGGAGGAGGAGAAAACAACACCATGTTTAAAACCATAGTTTTTGCCTCCCTGATGATCAGGAGTGAGCTGCAAGCAGGGCCCCTCTACCAATCAGCAACAGGAGGGGGGACTACGCACAGGAGAGCCTGCAAGATTAAAGGAGCTGCAGCGCATACCACTTCCGCCATCATTTTGGTAAGGCTGTACTTATGGGTATTAAAAACCCATGTTGTCCTGGGTAAATTGGAATTTGTAAGGGGAGAGTAAACTCGGTAGAAGCCAAGAGGAGAGCAAGTGGAGATGCAAGTTGCTTACAGGCTTGCTGCTTCCCCTTGGGAGAAGGAGAATGGTCCAGTGTCTGTGTCAAAGCATGATAGCGGAATGGCAGCATTCTCTCAAATCTTGAGTGTTTGGAGCTTTTGGCTGCTCTTCAGGATTGGGATTAGGAGCCGACCACAAAGGATGTTTACAGGCATGAACACCTATCTCCCCCCGGCCCCCCAAAAAACAAAACCAAAAAAACCCTGTTTTGCTTATGTACCTGCACCAAGCGCAGCACATGCTCAGAAGAGGCATTACATTAACTTGATCTGGCTCGCCCAATGTCTGTATAGATTATATGCTTCAGTGGGGCTTTTTGGTGCTTTTATCTGATAGATAAAAGCACCAAAAAGGCCTACTGAAGCGCACAATCTATACAGATGCTGAGGAGCTGGGTCAAGTTAATGCGCTTCCTCTTCTGGTAAAGTGCTATTTTTGGGGGGGGTTATTTCATGCTTGTCAGCCGTCAAAATGTCTTGGGAGCTGCTACTACTGTTTTAACAAGAACCTGGTATTTGAAGGCAGTAAGGAGAAAGGGTCTTTAGGTAGGGGCAGATAGCTGAAGGTGGAGCCCTGACAGGGGGAAGTTAGAGGAAGCCTTTGAGTGAGGTTCTTTTCTAGCAAAGATTGAGTGAGATGCCCTTTGGGGGGGGAAGGGGTAAAAATAGGAGTAATGGAAAAAAATTAAAGAACAGAATATAATATGGAAAAGGTAAACAATATGGCAGGTCAAGGGTGTGTGATCTGTAAGAGGAAACCAAGTACATGGAACCTCTTCTGGAAGAGAGACGAAAGTGTAGGAAAAGTTCAGGAGATGCACTGAGTTCTGTTTTTTTCTAAAGTCTTGGTAATGGCTCACTTCAGTGCAGCAGTCGATACCTTATAAACAGGGATCTGGGTTTTCAGTTTCCCATGGAAAAATGGAGTAAACCACAGATTTTGCCTTTAGCTAGAGGCAAATGCGGATTTCTCATTTTACCAGAGAAACCCACAGATTTTGCTGTTTTGCAATAAGCTCCCTGCTGGCTCCAGATGCCTTGAGGGAGGAAAGCAGGGTGGAAGCTGTAGCCTGCAGCCTGCCCTGGTACCGATTTGGGGGGTGCAGGCCCACCCTGCCCCCTGGGAGTGCACACAGCAGTGGGGGGCTGCCCTGCCTGACCCCGCAGCAGGGGGGAGTGGGGGCAGGGGGCTGCAGAACTAGGTCTGTATCCCTGGCAGTTGGGGGGGCTCCCTCTGGCAGGGCTGGAGGAGCAGGGGCTGTGGGTGGGGGGCAAGGGGCACCAGCAATGCTGTGGGGGCTGCGGGTGGGGAGTGAGGGGCACCAATAGGGCTGTGGGGGGAATGGGACCTTTAATTTTAATCACGTATTTTCTATACCTGGGCTAGAAGCCTTGGTCCTTAGGCCTAGTCATGATGGGGAAAGTTTCAAGGCCTTTGTACTTTATATGTGCCAAAGCTGCTTTTTCTTCATAGAAAGGAGGACTGGAAGGGACCTGTAAGATCATCAAGTCCAGTCCCCTGCCATGAGCAGGAGGTGATTGGGCTCAAATGAGCTCGAGGTATTTGTCCAGTCTCTTAAAGACCACCAGAGATGGTGACTGCACCACCTCTGCTGGAAGTGTGTTACAGATTCTTTTTACCTGTATGGAAAAGAAGTTTTTCCTGACGTCCAACCAAAACTTTTCCTTGACTAGCTTGTGTCCATTGGTCCACGTCTTCCCGAGGGGGGCCTTTTTGAAAAGTTGTTCTCCTAGATCTTGGTGTTCTCCCTTTACATATTTGTAGGCAGCTATCAAGTCACCTCTCAGGCTTCTTTTCCTCAGGCTGAACAAACCCAGATCCTGAAGTCTCTCCTCTCCTTATAGGGCTTGTCTGCTAGGCCCTTGATCATGCAGGTGACCCTTCTCTGAACCCTTTTGAGCTTGTCTACATCCTTCTTGAAGTGCATTGCCCAGAACTGGACGCAGTACTCCAGCTGTGGCCTCACCAATGCAGAATAGAGGGGGAGGAGCACCTCTCTGAAACTGTTGGCAACACACCTGCTGATACACGCCAGAGTTCTGTTTGCTCTGTTGGCGACTTTGTCATATTGGTGGCTCATATTCATCCTCTGGTCAATTGACACCCCTAGGTCCCTTTTGGATGCAGTGCCAGCCAGTGGACCACCACCCATTGCATTGAAATGGTGAGGGTTTTTCCAACCTAGATGAAGGACCTGGCATTTGTCCCTGTTGAACCTCATATGGCTTTGTTCAGCCCATAGGACCAGCCTGTCAAGGTCTTCCTGAATCTTTGACCTGTCCTCTAATGTGCCTGCTTGTCCCTACAGCTTGGTATCGCCCGCAAATATAATCATTGCACTTTTCACTCCCTCATCCAGGTCATTAATAAAGATGTTAAAGAGCACTGATCCCTGGGGTTGACCACTGGAGATGGCCTTCCAGGATGAAGGCTACCCCATCAATTACAACTCATTGGGATTGGTTGCTGAGCCAGTTCCCAACCCACTTCACTGTAGCCTGGTCTAGGCCAGTACTTTCCATCTTAACTGAGAGGATTTCATAGGAAACTGTATCAAAGGCCTTGCTGAGATCTAGGTAGATGACGTCCACCTCCTGCCCCATGTCCAGGTGGTTAG
The DNA here is from genome assembly GCF_000455745.1 of Alligator sinensis. NCBI lineage: Eukaryota > Metazoa > Chordata > Crocodylia > Alligatoridae > Alligator > Alligator sinensis. The sequence continues at coordinate 164,507 of NW_005841977.1, read as the reverse complement.
TTACCTGGTCATAAAAGGACACCAGGTTTGTTAGGTGTGACCTCCCCTCTACAAAGCCATGCTGGTTGCTTCTCAGTACCCCACCAGATGCGAGCTTGTGGTTGATGGTCTCCTGACTTTGGTCTTGGGGAAGATCTTTGAAAAAATGATCAGTCTGACCAGTCTATAATTGGCCAGGTCATCCTCTACATTCTTAAAGATGGGAACCACATTCACCTCTTTCCAGTCATTAGGGACAACTCCCGAGTTCCATGTCTCCTCAAACAGCCCCACCAGAGGCACTGCTTTGAGCTTGGCCAGCTCTTTCAGCACTCTCGGGTGAAAGTCATCTGGACCAGCCAACTTGAAAATGTCCAAATGATCTAAGAGTGTCTTCACCTGTTCTGGACTTATTTTTATGCGGACCGCTGTCATTGCCGTATTCCCTGCGCCTCTGGTCTGGTGACCAGTTCTTGTCTGGTTTTGGGAAAACTGATGCAAAGTAATTATTAAGGAGCTCTGCCTTTTCATGGGGGTCAACTGTGGGCTTCACCTCGGTGTTTAATCGGGGTGCCACAGTGGAGCTTTTTTTTTTTTTTTTTTTTTTTTCTTTTTCTTTTCTGTTCTTGCTCCCTATGTACTGATGGAAGGACTTTTTATCATCTTTAATGTCAGTCGCCAGCTTGATTTCCATGGATGCCTTGGCTTTTCTTGTCTCATGTCTGCAGACCCTGGCTGCATGAGTGTACTCTTTTTCTGGATCCAGATTCATTTTTCCATTGCACATACGCTTCTTTTTTCTTTTTGAGAAGTTCCCTAATGTCTCTGAGCCAGGTGGGTCTCTTGGCCCTCCCCCTTTTTGATCGTATGGGGACGACCTCTTTTTGAGCAGTAAGAATAGCCTCCATGAGGAAGTGCCATCCTTCATGAGCTCCCAAGTCATCCAGTTGCTGGTTGCAAAGGGCCTTTCTAACTAAATTCCTGAGTTTACCAAAGTCTGCCCATCTGAAGTCTAGGACTTTTGTTTTGCTGGTAGAGTTCCCAGCCTTTCAGTAGATGGTGAATCTGATCAGATCATGATCACTGTCACCCAGAGCACCTCCAATCTTTACGTTGCCTACCACATCTTCCCCTTTAGCCAGCACCAAGTCCAGGGCGGCTTTACTCTTCCTAGTCAGCTCCTCCACAACCTGTGTCAAGAACAGGTCATTTATAGTCACCAAGAAGTTGGTTGATCTGCTGGAGATGGCTGAAGGATCTTCCCAACAGATGTCAGGGTAGTTGAAGTCACCCATGGCAATTAAGTCTTTAGTATTGGCTGCTTTGGCCAGTTCACTGTAGAATGCCTGGTCACTCTTCACCTCTTGGTGGGGAGGCCTATAACATACTCCTACCATCGGGTCCCCTTCTTCCAAGCCCCCTTGTATCTTCACCCAGAGGGTCTTGAGGGACTTTCCCCTGCCATCAAATGTGACCTGCAGGGATGGGTACCCAATTAATATTGGGAGGAAAAATGTATTTTCGTGAATTCCCATGTGAGCTAATAAATATTGTATTGAGACGAACACTGTATATATACGTATACATGCATGCATACTAATTGCAGGTATACATGTGTGCACACAGTGTATTGGTTCATCTCGGTACACTATTTATTAGCTCACGTGGGAATTCATGAAAATACATTTTTCCTACTGATTATTAAAAAGCAGCTCTGGCATATTAATGACAAGACACATTTACATGATGGAGAATGTATCATTGTCTATATAATATACTTGAACTGTAAGTAAACACTTAGTTGCTCTGTTGATAGGCACTGTGCACATCTTTCAAATGGCACAGTTATCTTTTTGACCATTTTCATATTGTGTATCTAAAATATGACACAATAGCAACCATGCATATAAATGTAGTACAAATAATTCGCATCAGGTGTTGAGGGCTATAGATTTTGAAGCCATTGAACTAAAATTTCTGCAGGCTTTCCAAAGTTCATTTCTTATAGGGGTTTCTTTTTGAGTAAATTTAATAGTGCTATCGAGTGCTAGATTAATAGCCTGGCAGACTAAAATCTTATTTGGAGAGAAGACACCGTGCAAAGTGTGATAATGGGAGCTTCCTGTGCACCAAGTAGCAACCTTGATGCTACAGTTTCTGCTTAAAAAGTTCTATCTCCATGATTCACCCAGCATCTCTACTGAAACTGCAAGTAAAGAAGTTGGGGGGGAAATGTGCTTAAAAAAAAAAAAGACACATCTAGAAACTGGTCTTAAATTAATATTTCATAGACAGTTGTGAGGTGGTCACAACTCACCTGGTCCATTAGTGACTTGGAAGTGAAAGAGAGTATCCCATCATCAATACCTAGTATCCATTAATGTTCACTTAAGGGATTCATGGAATTGTCTTAAATAATGGCAAGTGGCCTTAAATACATTTTTGCCAGTGTATTGACCTTTGGAACTGTTTACCCTAGTTTTCTGGGTTCTCATCTGCTGCTTCTAGTTCACTCCAATCCATATTTAGTAGGGGTTCACCAATTTAAAGACTTTCTTGGCTGATACTGACAGCCAATTATTAACCAGCCATATTGGCCCTAATCCAATAGCTGATATACAGGAATGCAGCCAGGCAGCTTGAAGAGCAGCATCCTGCCAGTAAGTCTGGGGATGGGAAAGGGTCATGGGTATGCAGGGCAGATGGAGACCCCTGCAGTAAGGGAGGGAGTGGGGCAGGTCCTGCCCAGCCAGAGCAGTGAATGGGACCCTGGGGCTGGGTGTGGGACAGAGCTGCAGGCATCTTGTCCAGGGAATGCAGGGGGATGGGAAAGGAGTTCCATCCCCTACCACTGCGTGCACCCCCAGGGGAGGCATGGGGGCGGGGACATATGCCCCCTCCCCTCCTCTCCCCCAACTTGTGCACAGTGTGAGGGCAAGCTGCCTGCTGCAGGCTCAGGGCCAGGGGCTGCACCAGCCTCTTCCCTGGTATGGGGCTGGACCAGGGCTAGGCTGGTAGTGGTCAGGAGAAGGGCGGGCTCAACTGTGCAGGGCGGACAGTGGTGGTGGTGGCAGCACCACTGGGCAGGGTGGCTATGGGTGGGCTATGGGGAATTACTTCGGCTGTGGGAACTCACTGGCAGGCCAGTGCTCTCCAAGTTGCCTGGTTGCATTCCTGGTCCCCTGCATGTGTGCAACTGTGTGAATGCACATGGCATTTATCAATGGCATTATCAGCTGCACCGGCCAAAAAAAGCTGATGGCCAGTAATGTTAATTTTCTTTTTATCGGTGCTGACCCGCTATGCAACTGATATATCAGTGCACCTCTAATATTTAAGTACTGTTTGTGCTCTAGCTTGGTCTTGAGCAAAGGCTACAAATGATGGATAGTTTCAGGAACTCTGTGGTCAAAGGGGACCTTCTGTGAGATCCTTTGACTTGCTTTTCCTTTGCTGCTAATTCTGATTTTACACCTGTTTCAATAGCCACGGTTTATTGGTGCATTAGCTCTTCATTTGCCTGTCCTTGAAAAGGTTGTTCATTGTAAGCCTGAACATCAAGGTAGAGGGGAAGAGATTGGCATGAAGGTTTTTTTGAGGATTCACATGATACTAGTTTTGAGAAGGCATTGAAGGACAGGCCTTCTCTGTTTTAAACATGGAGAACAATGTAGAACAAAATCTTTCTGAAAAGGTTCTAAATTTGTGCCTTTGTTAATATCTTTACATGCAATTATTTCCTCTGTAAATCTACCAGGAAAATCTGGAGGCTTCCCATAGAAGCTTTGTTAGTGTGTATCTAAATGTTAGGGGTGCACCAATAGAGATTTTGGGCTGATACCGATGGCTGATTTATTTATTTATTTTAACTAGCCATATCAGCTGATACCAATCCGATAGCCGATATGCAGCACTATAGCGTGGAGAGTGGTGACTGGCTGATAAGCCTGTTGTGGGGGGAGGGAAGGAGTATAAGGGGGGTTTATCCATTGGGGGAGGGAGTGAGTGGGGCTGGGGCAGCTGCCCAGCTGGGGCAGGGCATGGGACAGAGCCATGACTCATTGGGGGAGCAGCTTCTGCTGCTGCACGCATCCTGGGAGGGCACGAGGGGAGGGGGGCAGCGTGTGCCCCATGCTGTGTGCAAGGCAAGG
>NW_005841977.1:145178-160257 GCF_000455745.1 Alligator sinensis | reverse complement strand
GCAGGAGGGGGAGCTGCCCTGCCCTCCACCCCACTTCCTGCGCCCCCCGGCCGAGCTGCAGCTCCGTCCCCTGTCCTGCCCCGCCCCACCTGGGCAGCCCCAGCCGCACTCCCTCCCTCACCACGGGGCCCTTGATCTGCCCCCTGCCCCCACCATGCCCCTTCCCCCGCAACAGACTTATCAGCCAAACTTGGCTGCACTCCTGGCCACTTCCATGCTGTGCTGCGGCTGCGTGCATGCATGTGGCACTTATCGACTACTTTATTGGCCACCTGAGCCAAAAAAAACCAATTGCCAATGCTCTCAATTTTCCTTATCTCGGTGCCAATCCAATATGGAATTGATATATATTAGTGCATCTCTACTAAATGTGATTAACATGATAAAATAAGCATTCTAATGACAATCCAGACTAAGAAAACCTTAAGCGAACTAGAAGAAAAAGCAGTTAGTTTGACATTCTCCCTGGTCAAATATGGGAATAATTAATTTAAGCATGACACTCTTAGCTTATAACTAAAATATTCCTTTTACCCTTATGCTTGTAAAAGTTTAAGAGGTTTCTTAATATCCTTTGTGAACTTTGCAAACTGAAGACATAAAAGCAGAGAAGTGTGTCTTCTGGAAAGTGCCAGATTGCTCTTGAAACCATCTCAGTGGCACTTGGGCTAAATTGTGCCCTCCGTTTTATACCCTGTTTGTTAAGGGTAATGGGATTGTATGCAGTGTTCAAAATAAAAGTTAGAACTTGTACATGATAGTCCAGAGTGCTGCTCAATTCAGATACTCTGCATTTAGGTGCTGGCATGTTTAGAGGGTAAGACTGACTTTTATGTCATCATAGAGTTGGTTTTAAAAGATGAAATCCATTTCCCTTTTCACAGGCAGAATGAGGAGTAAGGATCCCAAAAGGGTTTCCCCGTTGGTTATTTGGTTTAGGGAGCAAGGCTTTGCTTCCGGATTAGACAAGGTTGCAAAATGGATTTGCTTATTAACGTGAAATTTCATGGCACTGAGCAAGCTAGTTCTGTAGATGTCTTTCTGGATAGTCTTTACTGCATTGAGACAGACAAGGATTGCTCAGTTGGTGCCTTAAGCCAATCTGCCTGAAAGTTTAAACATCAATTTTAACAAAAATAGAAAAGGAATTGTTGGGAATCTTAGAACAGAAACAATTTTTCCTCAGCAATCATTTTCATTTAACATGTGGGCTCTAAAGGGAATGGCTTTGTTGGCAGCATTTGCATTATCATACTGAGAATCTATTGTCTGCTTAAAGTTTAGGTTGTATATAATGGTGGACTTTTATTTTGTGTTTTGCTGTTTTCTGTGTATAGATTTGCTATTTGAAAACCCACTTTATCTTGTAAGGACACAAACTTTATTTTGTATTCTGTCTTTCACTGTAGTGTTTTATAAGAACATCTTGCAACTTTTAAGTCAGTATACAAGAGTGCCTGAAGGAAAGATTCACTTAATCTACCCATGATATGACTAAAGAGGGATATTTTTTTTCAAGTATGTCTCCAGTGTAAGAAGACATTTTTGGTGCTACTTATGCATTTCAAAGCAAGAGAATAAATTAAAAAATCTGAGGATGTGGTATCATTTCTTTTGGTGGAAATTCTTTACAAAGTGAAGAATTCCATTAAAAAAATTTTGAAATTTGTTTAACCAATGACGCTAGAAGAACTATGGAGCCAAAACCTTAGCTATCATTCTTCCAGTGAGGCTGTTTTTTTGTTTTTCCTCATTTGGCTAGGCCAGGGGTTTTCAACCCTTTATTTAAAAAAAAGAAGAAAAAAAAAGTGTACCCCTCATGGCTGGATGCAGAGCAGGGAGTGGGGAGGTGGTGCATGGTGGAGCAGTGGCAGTGCGGGGTGGTGGGTGGCAGCAGTGGCTGCTGTGTGTGAGCTCCCCTCTCAAACCCCACCCTGCATCTGACCAGGTGGGCAGCGCTTGTGCAGCCTACAGAGGGGTGCCACTGCCCTCCTTCCCCCAGCCCTACTCCTGGGAGGTGGCAGTGTGGGGTGGTGGGTGGCAGCGTTCTATCCCCGCCCACCCGTGCATACCCCCTTGGGCCTTCCCAATTACCCCACTATACCCACTGACAACCCCTGGGCTAGGCAGTGCACTTCAAAGGAGCTGGGAAAAGGAAGGTAATAGTATTTGGCCAAATACTTATCTGTGATATAAATGCGTTGAAGTCGGGGCTTTTGGGGTGAATATGATGAGAGCTCCTATTTGATGACTGTTGCAGTTATTGTTATTTGTATGAAGGACTTCTTTTTCTCTGTTCAGCTTTCCTCTCTGTCTTGCATGCATAACAGCAGAAGGTAAAGAAGAGATAGGAGAGGGCCATTTAGACATGCATTTGAACTAACAAAGTGTGATTCTATGGAAGATACCATGTCGGGGATATTGCTACTGAATAAGTTGAATCAAATTTAACTTGGTCTGTTCTGTTTGTGTCTAACATGAATTTGGTGGATTCAGACCTACTTAGGCAGGTTTGAATTGGATTGCAATTTTAAATTTTTCTAGCAGAAAGATTCCCTTTCTTTAATGGTTGGTGTTCTTGCTATGCTTCTCTACCACTAGATGTTGCTGGATATAGTTTAATATGGAGGAAAACTGACACAAAAAAAATAAAGAAAAGGTGGGGGAAACACTAAAACAAGTATTCTTTCAATACCTACTTCAGAATAGTTGGTGACTGCCTGCTTAGTGACTAACTGCATCTAATTCTTTGAGAATGCATTGACTCTTTGATACTAAGTTTATGAAGACTGTTGCTCTGTGCATGGGCCTAGTGGTAAGGGAAACACTTCATAGTTGAGTAAAAAGGCACTCTCTGTCCTGAAGAGCTTGTCATCCATGTAGACAGCATGCAGTGAAGCTAGAGACTCAACAAAAAGTGACTTAAACCAGCAGTTAGGTTTGTACAAGACTTCAGTTCCATGATTTCTGTAGCTTTTTAATTTAACCTAGGATTGGGGAGAATTAAGGTCTGTAGGATTGCCACAAGGATTGAGGATTAATCAATACTGGGGAAGACCCTTTTGGTTTTGCTTTGGTATTAATCAAAATGGGGTACTAACTTTTTCTTGAAGAAACACGTTGATACTCTAACTTTTTTTTTGGTTGATTTCATATTTACACAGAAATTTACAAAGAGAAGAGCTCCATGTGGGTGAACTGAAGATATACTAGGTTTAAACTTGAGTCCCTTTCATTACATGAGTTGCATGTTACCCACTGACACTGAAGTAAAGCTGGAAAAAAACCTACAAGTTAAGAAAACAAGAAGTTTGGAATTGGACTTGGGGGATCTGGGCTTGGAAATGCCTCAGGTAAGCCTGGTTTGTGTTACAGTTGTATTTACTTTAATAAGCGCTCTCTCTAACATAGTTACAGGGCAAAGTTTGAAGTCAACAGGGAAGAAATATTCCAAAGAGGAGAAAAAATAGTACCAAGTAACATGTCCTTCTTGTCTACTCTGAGCATGAAGACCAGAAGTCAGATAGAGTTAAACCTCTCCCCCTGCTAGGATATCGCCTTGTAAAATCATAATCACCAGTAGGAGAACAGAATTTAAAGCTCAAGCCTTCTCCGCAGGCTTGATGACTCCTAGAGTTCATAATAGAAGGGTGCTTAACCTACCTCCTTCTTTTTGGCCTCTTTCTTTTCCTTGCCTCCATCATATCTGCATGGGCTCATAAGTTGGTGAAACATACTAATACCTTCCCATCAGCATCATCACATGTTAAAACAGTTACTCTTCCAACAAACATCACCTTTCTCTTGGTGTCTGATTCAGAAAGTCTTTACCCTTTGCAGGTAGACTGATTCTTCCTCGACTCGTGATTGGTTCTGCCAGTGTAGAGAACAGTATATCCTTTTGTGATGTTAGAAAAGGAGGAGAAATCGGGCTTATAATAGCAACTTGTTTGCAGTGTAAACTGCCATGACTCTATGCCATTTTTCCAGTTTGCCTTTCTAATTGACTGTAGGTTTTGAGACTGTAACCCATCTAGTGGCTATGCATTCATACACATCAATAGGAAATAATTAGTCTAGTTCTCTGACAATTCTGTAGCCTACTATGGATTCTCAAGGGAAGTGGACTGCTATAATATACATTTATCCTTACTGTGGACATGAGTCTAAAAGTGCCATAGCATTTTTGGGATGTTGCTGTCTTAGGAAAGTTTTACTTGTAATGTAGCAATCTTTAAAATGGTCTCTTTATGGAAACACGAAATCTCTGTTACGTTCTGCTGAGGTAATGAGAGAGATCTTTGGAGATGGGATATTTAAGTGTTCTAGAGCTTCTTTTAAAAAAAAAAAAAAAAAAAAAAAAAAAAAATCCCAATGATTTTGTTGTAGCCCAGTGTGAGTGGAATGGACCCTCCTTTTGGGGATGCCTTTCGGAGCCACACGTTTTCAGAACAGACGCTGATGAGCACAGATCTTTTGGCAAACAGTTCAGATCCTGATTTCATGTATGAACTGGTAAGTAATTTTTTTTTTTTTTTTTTTTAATCTGACTTTTACCTTGGGCTGCACTCTAAATTCCTAGAGAAATGAGGGGGTGATCTGTTGAATAGAGGCCACCTGTCTGATTGATTATTCATTCTTGCCCATTCCTTACCTCAGCCACCAGACTAGCAACAGTAATATCTATTCAAAAGAAGGTTTGTATATCTAGATGTCTTCAGGGGCCTTAGACTGTAAGATATACAAAAGCTTTGAATTGAGTAAATAGTAGGCCTATATGAATACGGAACTATTTGATTCAGATGCCAGCAATTCGATTCAGAGATTTGAATAGTTTGTTTGTTTTTTTTTGTTTTGTTTTTGGTGGGGTTTTTTTCCGATTCGATTTGCCCAAATCTGCTTCAGAAGATTCGGAGCCGCTTTGGCGATTCAGCCATAGAGTATAATGGGGAATCAATTAAATATCTATAACTTTGTTGTTTTGTGGCTGGTTCAGATGAAACTTGCAGGGATGGTAGCCTCTGCTGAGGGCATGAAGCCTGCCAAGTTTCAAGGTGATAATGCAGGAGTTTCTGGGAAACTGCACCTCAAACTGCTTAACAGACTGGCTGATGTCAGCATCCTGAGGGATAGCCAGCACGGGTTTGTTGAGGGTAGGTCTTGCTTGACCAATCTCATTTCATTTTACGACTGGGTAACCTATCACCTGGACAAGGGAAACGAGATTGATGTTGTATATCTTGACTTTAAAAAAGCCTTTGATCTGGTATCCCATGATCACTTCTTGGCAAAACTGGCTAACTGCAGCCTCGACCTCACCATGATCCGCTGGCCGGGGAATTGGCTCCGCAGTAGGACCCAAAGGGTGGTGGTTGATGGAAGTCGATCATCGTGGTGTCTTGTTACCAGTGGGGGTCCCTCAGGGCTCTGTCCTAGGGCCTATACTATTTATCATCTTCATTAATGATCTAGACATTGGTGTTGAAAGCGGACTGGCCAAGTTCACCGATGACACTAAACTCTGGGGTAAAGCATCCACCCCTGAGGACAGAAGGGTGATTCAGGCAGACCTTGACAGGCTTAAGAATTGGGCGGATGAGAACCTGATGGCGTTTAAGTTCGAAAAATGTAAGGTTCTCCACTTTGGGAGGAAAAACCTGCAGTATGCTTATAGGCTCGGCAGTGCTACGCTGGTTAGCACTATGGACGAAAGGGACTTGGGGGTTATGAATGACCACAAGGTGAACATGAGCCTTCAATGTGATGCTGTGGCTAGTTAAGCAAGCAAAACACTGGCCTGCATCCATAGATGCTTCTCAAGCAAATCCCAGGATGTCAATCTCTCATTGTACTCAGCCTTGGTGAGCCTGCAGCTGGAGTACTGCATCCAGCTTTGGGCTCCACAGTTCAAAAAGGATGTGGAGAAGCTTGAGAGAGTGCAGAGGAGAGCCACATGCATGATCAGAGGTCAGGAAAACAGATCTTATGATGAGAGGCTGAGAGCCATGGGACTCTTCAGTTTGGAAAAGCGCAGGTTCAGGGGAGATCTGGTGGCTACCTATAACTTTTTCAGGGGTGTTCACCAGGACCTGGGGGAACGGTTGTTCACCAGAGCACCCCAAGGGATGACAAGGTTGAACAGTCGCAAACTCCTCCATGACCATTTCAGGGTGGACATAAGGAAGAACTTCTTTACTGTCTGAGCCCCCAAGGTTTGGAATAGACTGCTGCCGGAGGTGGTTCAAACGCCTACCTTGAACGCCTTCAAGAGACATTTGGATGCTTATCTTGCTGGGATCCTATGATCCCTGCTGACTTCCTGCCCCTTGGGCAGTGGGCTGGACTCAATGATCTTCCAAGGTCCCTTCCAGCCCTAGCGTCTATGAATCTATGATGAGCAAAACTCGTGACATAGGTGACACGGTGTATGTAAGGCACAGTGGGGTGAAAACTGCGGGCCTGCTAGGCCCTGCTGCAGCCACGAAGCCTGCCAGCTGTCAAGGAGATACAGGTGCAGGGGGGTTCTGGGGCGCTGCACCTCTGGTAGAGACTGGCAGAGAGAAGTCTCAGTCACTGGCCAGCTAGAGATGTCAGTCCTTCCCGCTCCTCCTCCCCGCCCTGTTCCCCCTCCCTCTTCAAAGTTTCTGTTTCCCTGTAAAGACTGCCCTCTGAATCGCTGAATCTTTTCCAGGTGGATTCGGAAAGTTAAGCTTCTAGCAATTCAATTTGGAGATATGATCTCCGAATCGGGCCGAATCTTCTCTGAATTGAATCCATGAACTGAAGCTTCACACAGCCCTAGTAAATAGATGCACTGCTGCCGGGGAGTGGGGTTTGAAAGCTGAAAACCTAAACAGTGTAGCTGCTCTTAGAACAGGTGTTACATCATCAAAAAAAAAAAAGCAGAACAGAACTGAAACATTGACTTCTTAATATTTTTCAACATAAGCATTTCCCATTGCCCAGGTAATAGTGATCACCTTCATACATTATTTCACAGATTTGGATAGAATACAGTTTTCCAGGATCTAAATGGTCTAGGATTGGTAAAGGCAGATGTATAGAGTCTTTTATCTCTTTTATTATGTGTACAAATCTGACGTAGGCCAGTTGAGAGGAAAGTAGTTTCCATCTGATGGCTCTTTCATACACTAAATGAATTGTTGGTTTGAGTCCAGTTCCTAGTGGTCAGGCATGCACACCATACAAAAAATCTTGCCACAGTTGGCTGGTATCTTTGGCAGTCTCAGCAGAGAAGCCTGGAGCCGCTGAAGCATGGAAACTAGGCTTCAGCCTTGCCCCAAGAAAATGCTTTAGCTAAAAACTGAGGTACGTGGAGTCATATTGTATCATTATAAGAGATTTAAAAAGTCTCACATACTATCTGTCATTTCCCAATATTGTTGGCTTAAATGGAAGCCTATTTCCCTAAAATATATCTTGTTAACTTGTCTTATTGTGCGCAGGACAGAGAAATGGACTGTCAGCAGAGCTCCAGAGACAACTTCCTTTCTATGGAGGACTGCAAAGACATTGAAAACCTGGAGTCTTTTACAGACATTCTGGGTAATGAAGCATTTGCCTCAAACTGGGAGCAGTGGGACACATACTGTGAAGATCTAACCAAGTATACCAAACTAACCAGCTGTGACATTTGGGGAACAAAAGAAGTGGATTATCTTGGCCTTGATGATTTTTCAAGCCCATACCAAGATGAAGAGGTGATAAGTAAAACTCCAACTCTGGCCCAGCTTAACAGCGAGGACTCTCAACCTGTCTCAGATTCACTTTATTACTCAGATTCACTTTTTAGTGTAAAACAGAACACTCTAACTTCTCTGCTACCTGGCAAAAAGATCACAAGCAGAGCAGCAGCCCCAGTTTGTTCCTCCAAAAATGTTCAGGCTGAGGCGCCTTTGTCAGACTGCGTTCAAAAAGCGAGCAAGCCCACATCAAGCACACAAATCATGGTGAAGACCAACACGTACACTAATGAGAAGGTGAACATTCATGTTGAATGTAAAGACTATGTTAAAAAAGCAAAAGTAAAGATCAATCCATTGCCACAGAGCAGACCGGTGTTGAGCCAGGCCCATGCAGATGCAGCAAAAGAAAACACCTGCTACTGTGGAGCTGTGGCAAAGAGACAAGAAAGGAAAGTGGTAGACTCCCTTCAGACTCCTAGTACTCCTCCTGTTCTGCCTTTTAAAGAGACTCAGGAGCTGCTCCTCAACCCACCCCAGGAAACTCCCGGGCTAATTGTGGGGGAGAGCAGCCTTGCTGCCAGTACGTGCGCGCCAGATTCTTCACAGAAGAAAGAAGAGCACAATTATTCTCTTTTTGTCACAGATAGCTTGGGTAATCAGTCAATCAAAAGAGACCCTGAAGAGGAGGAGGAGGAGGATGAGGAGGAGGATGTTGAAGATGAAGACCATGATGAAGGATTTGGCAGTGAGCACGAGTTGTCTGAAAACGATGATGAGGAGGAAGATTATGAAGATGACAAAGATGATGACATCAGCGATACTTTCTCTGAACCAGGTACTCTACATTTTTGGCTTGCTGGAGCTGGGCAGCTTTGCATTTTCCCAGCAAATGTTGTGGGAAATATACTTTTGGCATATGGTAACACTTTGCCCTTACATATAGTACCTCTTATCCCTGGGTTCCAAAATTCTTTTCAAATGTTCACTAATGAAGCTTAACTATAGCCCTGCAAGACGGGTGTTCCTTCCTTTTCACAGAGATGTTAAATTATTGACCCAAGATCATGCAATAACATTAGTAATAGAAGCACAGAGAGAATTCGGGAATCTTGACTCCCATCCTATTGTTCTAATTGCAGGACCCTACTGGTATTTTTTTTTCCATTCCTATTTTTTTGTCAACAGATTGATGGGGTATGCGGAGTCCTAACAGGACACATTAAATCAGTTATTACCCTTTCCTAGATTCTACTGAGCCACTGTACATGATAGTCCCTCACCCCCCCCCAACTTCCCCTAATTGGCCCATTTATTGGCAATCACAGAAATGAATGAGATTGGAGCTCAGTCTCCATAGTCTCCTGTGCAAATAGAAAATTTAATTATAAAATTAACAGAACAGTCTGCTTCTGGAAGGTGACGTGGAATAACCATTAATGTATTAAAAAAAAAAAAAAAAAGCATGCAGAATAATTAAACTAATTCTTAGCTATAATCACATTTTATACAGTCCTTCTAGTGTAGAATAAGCATCTGTGTTTTGAGGGAGGGGCATCACTTTTAAATCAGCAGTTCAAGTTAAGCGTGCTGATGTCTGATGATAAAGTTTTAGAATAAAGCTGCCTCATTAGCAAGGACTTTATACTTATGTTGCTTTGTATTAATTTTAAAGGCTTGTAATGTAGCTATGCAAGTATCTTCAAACATTACCTTCTTCACTTCTGTATGGAACTCCTTCAACTTATTCTTCTCTTTCTGAAGTTTTGAGTGGCTTCTGTTTTATTATACTTTTGTGTGGTAGCACTTGATTTGGCTAGGTGCATTAGAGCATTGAGGCACGTTGCATATTATACATGGGAAATCCAGTAATCTTGAAAAGGTGGTTAATTATATTGTTGGGATTTTACTCTGATAATATGTTAATAATATGCTGTCTTTGAAAGTTTGTCTTTTGCTGGCAAGGAGCCCCTTCTGCCTTCTATTAACTGCAAGTACTCCTGCATGTAGCAGCATAGTAACTGGGGAAATAAAATTGCTGCTTGACCTATATAATAAACTCACTAAGATTTCAAGTAAATGAAGGCCCTTTGCTTTGGCTGGTGAACTAAAGATTTAAACCACTATATATTCTGTGTGTGCTGCACCAGGGTTTTATTTATAACTTTTTCCTTTATTGGTGAAAATACTTCAGAAAAGGGCCTGGGAATGAGCAGAAGTATTTACAAATTCTGTTGTACTAACACCAAAGGCAGAGAGCTGGATTTAGAGCTAAGGTGCGAGGGCAAAGAACATTAACGCTCATTGACTCCCTATTGTGTGTGTTTTCTATATAGATGATTTTATTTTCCCCACTTCCTCCTGCACTTTTGCAAGTGTGTGGAGTATGGGTTCATCTGAAGAGACGATAAAATAATAGCTTTCTGCCTCCTTTAGTTTCCATTGTTTAAATGGCATCCTAAAACTGTCTCCCCATATTGAGTACAGGTCTTTGAGGTTTCACCCTCATCACTAGGTCATTGCAACAGTATGCCTTTAGTGAACTCCATTAGTGGCAAAGAGAGAGATTAATCTGATAATTTAAGTACATTAAGTACTGGTTTGGGAATTGATGGATATAGCTAGCTACAGTTACTCTATCCTTTCCAGAGCAGCATAGGGTTGCCTTTATTTCTGTGTACTGAAGAGTTTAGACACTTTGGGATGGTATACAGTGTTTGCTGGAGTTTGCAGTGGGGAAAAAAAGCATGTGATGTATGGGACTCAGGCTGGCTCTACAGTAGAGGCAACCTAGGGTAGGAATCATCATAAACAGAATTCCTCCCTGTTCTCTTCCAGTATTCACATATTAGGCCTACGATACTAGTCCCTAAACAAATATGTACCATTTTTGGCACTCTTACTATAATACTGAGAACTGGCGCATCACAGCTGCCTGCTTTCCCTTTACTTATATTTAGGAGGAAATGCACTGTTGCATAACCAGAACTCCCTGCCACACTAGAATGTTTGATTTGAATAGAAAGTAGCAAGCTCTGGCAGCTCATCTGAGGCTTTAGACCCAACAAGGGTAGGGATCTGCTGACTTGAAAATGTGTGTCAAGTTCCTAAATATCTTTGTTGGAAGACCAGGCATAGATGGATTTCTGCAGACTTGTATATTCCTTGTCCAGATCTACGTATCACAATTTACCTTTTCTGTTCCCTTGTAACTACCCAGTATAAACCCTTGGAGTGTATTAGATCCTTAAACACTTTTTTAGGAGAGGGTACTATCCTTAATTTTTTTCCCTCTAACTCAGGGGTGTCAAATTAATTTGATCCTGTGTGCCAGATGAGGGGTGTGGGGCTGGTCTGCAAGCTGGATTGGGCCCATAGGCTGGCCTCATGTACAAGAGCCAGCCTGCAGGGTCATTCTGGTGTAAGTGCCACAGACAGCATGCCTTGGACCAGCCCCGCATGCAGTGCATGGTGCAATGGGCCAGTCCAGGGTGCATGCTACATACAGTGCATGGAGCCAGTCTGGAACATGCATCCACCCCATGTATGCTGCGTCCATGCCAGACCAGTCCTGGACACTGGCTTTGACACATGAGGCCAGTCTAGGGGCCTGACTTTGGATCAACCCCAGATCCAGCAAGCATGCTTGGTCCAGTGTGAACACCATGGACAGCACGTGCCCTAGACTGACCCCATGTGCTGTGTGCAGCATGTGCAGGTTCATCCCCTGCACCATGTGCAGCCTGTGTCAGATGGGTTCCATGCACCATATACAGTGTGTGTGTGGGGCTGAGACCAGTACAGGCTGCAGGAGCCAGCATGTGCTGCATGCGGTGTGTTGGTCTGAAACACACAGGCAGCACTGTGGGCCATATCTTTGATGCATTGACTCTAATCAATATGAGTTTCTTGGGGTTTGTGTATGAACAGTCATCTTGGCAGGATGAGCTTTACAGATATACTTGGGCTTAGATTTTTGTGAGTTTTTTGCTTTAGGTTTTCTGATCTTTTTTTTTTTTTTCCCTGTAGAGACTCAGGAGATCCATGTTCTGTTGCTGAGCCACCAGCTCAGTATAGTCTTGGGGATTAGCCTTAATTTCTGTATCTCTGTTCCTTATTGGTAAATAGTGAAAAAGTTAATGATATTTAAGAGGCAAGGATTTTCATTGGGCCAACTGCATGGCTGGGATAGACGTAGGCAAGCTTTTGAATGCTATGCCTCCTTCATCAGTTCTTCTATACATGTCTCTGTTTTAATTTTTTTTTTTTTTTCTTTTTTTACCTGTGATCATTCACTCCATAGTTTGACTGGTTTCATCCACATGGTTTCCATTAGATAATTTGGTGCACTGGAAGTGATCTCCACATGCATATTCCCCGAATTGGTATAATCCAGGGGTTCAGATGGGTTTGTTGTGGGCAGGTTGTGGTTTTTTGTAGTAGCAGAAAAGCTTGACAGGTTTTGCATCTGATGTTAAAGCAAGGCTGCATCCCACTTGATGTCTGCTTCTGATGACAAGGTTAGGGGGTTGTTTTGAAAGTCGGGACCTTGAGGAGGGGAGGCCTGATTGTTTGATGATGCTTAGTTTGTTATGTTTTTGGGGTTTTTTTACTACTAATCCTAAACTTGCAGTTAAAGAATTCAGCAAAGCTAAAAATAACATGGATTTCATCGATTTCTAGCGTCGGAAAGGACCTGGTAGATCATCGAGTCTGATCCCCTGCTCCAGGCAGGAAAGAGAGCTGGGGTTAGGTAACCCCAGCTGGATGCCCGTCTAATCTCCTCCTGATCATCTCCAAGGGAGGGAACAGCACCACCTCCCTTGGAAGCCCATTCCATATTTTGGCAACCTTTACCGTAAAGAATTTCTTCCTTGTGTCCAATCCAAACTGAAGGAGAACAGACTTATGGTCATAATTTCTGGTAACCCTGAGGGGCACCCTGGTAAACAGTGTCCCCTATTCCCTGCTGGCCGCCCTGATGAGTTTGTAGGCAGCCTCAAGATCGCCTCTCAGCCTTCTCTTGCAGAGGCTGAAGAGATTCAGATCCCTCAGTCTATCTTCATAGGGTCTTACCTGTAGGCCCTCAACCATACAAGTAGCCTTCTGAACCCTCTCAAGGTTATCCACATCCCTCTTGAAGTGCGGCACCCAAAACTGGATGGAGTACTCCCACCTGCGGCCTCACCAATGCCGCATAGAGGGGAATTATCACTTCCCTAAACCTGCTCGTGATACTCCTGTATCCTGTTCTGTCCCAATTAGATAAACTAACTTTACACAGTTATGTAGTCTGGAAAAGCTGAGACACACAGTGCCTCAGATTGGCTTTTTAATTAAAATTACTGTTAGTGTTATATATTACAGAGGTAAAGTAAATTTAGCAAAAAGTATTTTGCATTTTAAACTGGTCTGTTAATCTGAAATGAGTCAAACGAGTGGCGTATTTCTGGTCTTTCCAGATTTTGGAACTAATATGTTGGCTCTTTGTACCCGATTTTTATTCATAGTAGGAAAGAGGGAAATGCTTTTTCTTTTTAAGTATTGTGCAGTTTCTCAAGTTCAAATGACTTAACCATTGAACTGAATAAGTTGAACAAACTGAAATGAAGAAAATTTATTTTCTCCTTTTGTAGAAGCTGCTGCTCTAAAGAGTTGTTTACACACTTAAACTCTGGTTCCAAGTGTTTAGTCAGTGACTTCTGACGCTTAGTGATTTGACTTTCTTTAAAATTTGGCAGCAAATCTGTAGTACTTGAATATTGTTTACATTCATTTTTAATTATCTTAATACATTACATGCATTTTAGACCTTCGGTTATCTGGATTTTAAGAATTTTTTTTTTTAATTTGTTGAGGAAAAAAATTGGAAAACAGAACTCTGTTTTGCAACATGATGGGATGATGTTTGCACTGAAATGATACCATCACTTCTTAATGTTTTTAATTTTATCATACACAAACTGCATTCTAATATAACTATTGTCTTGTCTCTGTAGTTTGGATTATTTAACTCCCCGGGTTTTTTGCTTTAAAAAGCACGGGCGTGCGATTGAGCACTTTGAGCCAAGCTCCTTTCCGTTCAGACAAAGAGGTGGGCTGATGGCAGCTAGTCCTGAACAAAGAGCCTCCTATGCTAGAACTGTCTTCCATTGCTCTGACAGAGTTGGTTAATTTGACCTTCAGGGCATGCTGCCAGGATGATTTATTTTTCCCAAGCTTTTAAAGAATATTACATAATGCAAAATTATTGCTCTGGATTGATTTGATAGTGAGGATCGTGTTAGTTCTTAGTATGCTTTTTGTCATAACCTTTTACCGTGGGATAGGATATTAATCTAAGAAATAAGGGAGACCTGGAAAGTGTTCTGAAAATTGATGGGAAAAGAATGAGGGGCAAGCAAAAGGTGGTTCTCTAAGGGTTGAAGAGACGATGGGTGGGGAAGGAAAGTAGGGCTAGAAGAAAAGAGGCCTCTTGATGTCGTGGATATTCTCCCCAGTTCCAACTATTATTGGTGTAATGTTGGCTTGACACTGGATTTAGGACAGATCCCAACTGTAGAAAGCCAAATACGTGGCCCCAGTAGTATGGAACCAGTTAGTTGTGTGGCTTTAAGTTTTATCACACTTTAGTTTCTAGAATGTTTGCTCTGGTACCTATAAAATTGTTTCCATCCTTGATGAGCTTCTAAACAAATGATCAATGCAACTTAATCTCTAGGATATGAAAATGATTCTGTGGAAGACTTAAAAGAAATGACTGCAGTATCTTGCCGGAAAAGAGGCAAAAGAAGATATTTTTGGGAATATAGTGAACAACTGACTACATCTCAACAAGAAAGAATGCTGAGGCCATCTGAGTGGAATCGAGATACATTACCAAGTAATATGTATCAGAAAAATGGACTCCATCATGGTAAGAGTACCTTCCCAGTAGCCAGTCTTTTCATGCTGACACCTCCGAGCCCCCTAACTCCCTTATGCAAAATGAGTGAGAAATCTTGTTTTGGTGCCTGAGGAGAAATCCATTAAAACAGTATAACTCCTGTTACTTGGCTAATTGCTTTCTGTAATGTAGCCAAGAAAGGGTTCGTGAATATACAGTAGTAACCTCAGTATGGTTTCCCTTAAGAGGAAAGTAGATTCATTGAAAATTGTAACTCCTAAAGTCTCTCTGTGGAGACTGTGAATGGTCTCAATGCAATACTGTTAATGTCACAACTTAGTCGTGACTCTGATTTTTGCCTCTGGATGCGAAGAAGCAGATCTAGTGCTGTTTGAAGTAGTAGAGTAAACTACATGCAGGGCTGACATACGAATGACCCTTTACTTGAGATGCCAAAATAGGACAGACAGCAAAGTGGGGTTTTTGTTTG
>NW_005841977.1:136212-145147 GCF_000455745.1 Alligator sinensis | reverse complement strand
GGAGGAAGGGTGGGGGGAGGGGTTTGGACATGCCAACTTTGTAGTACTTCCAAAGTGACTGATGCTGGTGAGGACAGATGACTTTGGGAATGGAGTTCTGGGTGTGGGTATTCTTTGTTTTGCGCTACCTTCTGCTAGCTGTTTTTTAAGGAAGCAACTTACCTAATTCTAACATTCCCTTAAGAACTTTTGTCCTTTATGCTAGCTCTTTTGGTGTGCGTGTCTGGTTTTTAGACAAAACATTAGAACTGTTACTTACTTTTCTTCCCTAAACAAAATTGCAAATATTTTTTTTTGCCTATTTAAATGTGAGAGAACTTGTGAAGCGTCATTGTCTAAAGCAAATACTTGCACATTTAATGCAGTTTATTTTTGTACCAAAGACACATGCAACTGGTATGGCAAACTGCCATAAATCTGTATCACTAGCAAATGTAATTAGTACCTGTGTCCTGGTTTGGGATTCATGTTTCCTACTTATACAAGTTTCAAATGTATTCAGAGGGGTGACACAGGGCATGTCTGCATTGTTATTTCTGTGTAGGAACATAGCCAAAATGTGTCCGTTTGCTTCTGCTCAACATGCACTAAATCTTAGAAACAAGGCAGTGTAGCCACCTACTGGCTAAATCTTAACAGCCACCCATGGAGGCAGTGCTAACTGCTGTGTGTGTACCAGGTCAGCTTTCAGCCTGAGGTGTGCTTAATTGGCTCCATTGCATCCTATCCAGGATCTGGCATGAGTGGAATGGAAGCGAGTGGTAGGGATGTGCTGCACAACAGTGTCTGCATGGAGGCAGCATAGTTCAAGGACTTTGTATATCAAGCTGCCCTTTTAGCTTGTAAGGTAGTGAGCTCTGTTGGCATCATCCAGAAGCTGCAGAACCTGTGGAGTTTTTGTTTAAAGTCCACCTGATGCTTCAAACAAGTGATCATAAATATTAATTCCCCCAAGGAATATACCTATGGAGGGTTTTGTCACTTCAGTAATAAATGGGTTACTTGCCCGAAAAAGTAACATTGTTTTCCATATAACTTCAGAATGAAAGTGCAGCAATAATAGATAGTCTTAAGGAATGAAGATCCTGCCTTTATATGTACATGTTCCTGTTAAAGCCTAACTGGGCAAGAAAAGTTGTGTTATAAATGGAACAGCATAGATGCAGAAATATCCTCAAAAATGTCCAGAAGGGGTTGGCTGACCTCTGAACTGGTCATGTTTCGCTTAAGGTCACTCTTATTTAAAATTATGGTTGTTCTAGCCCTTTACCTTCTCTCGTGTGTGTTTGCGGGGGGGGAACAGATGGATTCAATGGATTGTTCTACTTCTTGGCATGAATTGATCATGGCAGTGAGAGACAGAGGGCATGAACTATTGGGACAGTGCTTTGGAACTGAACGGTTAGCTTCACTAGTACCTTCATACTAGCCATAACTGTGGATCCATTTTGGTCCTGATGTGTGGTATCTGCTGCTATCCTGATTCTCAACATAGTGATGGTTATGCCTGATTATTTAGCTGTCCTTTTTGCATTGCAAAAACTTGGAGGACCTGGCAAAAGTTGATCTTTGGGTCTTCAGTGATGAATGGGCAGGGATTAAGAGTATAACTCATATGCACATCTTCATATTTTAATGCTACAAAAAAGTCTTCTGTGTATACAAAATAGGAAAATATGCAGTGAAGAAGTCACGGAGGACTGATGTGGAAGACTTAACTCCCAACCCTAAAAAGCTTCTCCAGATCGGCAATGAGTTAAGGAAACTGAATAAGGTGATCAGTGACCTGACGCCAGTCAGCGAACTACCCTTAACTGCTAGACCAAGATCAAGAAAAGAAAAGAACAAACTAGCTTCCAGGTAAAAACTAGATGCCCTTTGCCTGAATGAATGAATTAGGAGTATTCCAGATGTGCTACAGAACTGAAGCTTTCCTAATTTTCCTGTTTAGAGTGAGGCTATTTCCCTCCCTTGCAGTCATTATAAGAATTGCATTGGGTTGGCAAAAAGGCAACTAGGGCATATGGTTTACATAGGGATGGCGTGGAGGAGGATTCAAACTAGACCATGCCAGTTTCCATTGGAAAGTAAGTCAAGCTGGAATCATCCAGGACTACCAGAATTGAAATTCACAAACAGGAAAGTGAGATGCTCTAGTAACTGATGGCATTTATCATGTTGCTTAGTATATGAGTAGTACTTAATAGTAGCAGTAGTTTGGGTTCAGCGAGAGGATTACAGTGTGAACAAAAACTATTGCACTGGGAGAAGTTTTGCAAGTTAGTGTAGCCCCAGTTAGGAGATTGTACTAACTTTTTGCTATTATAGGGCTTGCAGACTAAAGAAGAAAGCCCAGTATGAAGCCAACAAAGTCAAATTGTGGGGTCTCAACACGGAATATGGTAAGCATAAATTTATCTCAACTTTTTCCTTTAATACAAGCTGTTGTCAACCTTGCATCTTCTCATCACCTGCAGAAAATGATGGTTGTGACAAACTTGCATAATGATGATATGGATTATGTGATGGTAGCTATACGTGAAATTAGTTATTATGGTGGCATTAGAGGCCCTGCACTATCTGAGGGCTCTGTGTTGTAGATACGGTACATGAACGAACACAGGAAGATGCAGCTTCTGACCCAGAGACATGTAATCAAATGTGACCTTTTTTTCCCCTCCTCTTCAGATAATTTGTTGTTTGTGATCAATTCTATAAAGCAAGAAATTGTTAATCGAGTGCAGATCCCTAAAGATGACAGAGGAACCAACATGGAACAGAAGCTTGATGTACTCGTTAAAGATACTCTTGGTAAGGAGTAAAGTTAAACATCTACATATTTTGCCACTTCATGCGATTGCATTATATTAGACTCCAGAGTCTTTCTCCTCCATCTTTAAAGGAGTGTTACCCTGCTTTCACAAACTTTAGTTCTTCTACTTGCTTACTGGCCAGCTCTAGGCATTGCGATAGGTTTTTTTTTTTTTTAATAGTAAACTTGCACATGTGTGCAAATAATAGCGATCTTAAAGCACATCCCCTTCCTTTCCTTCATAGGACTACCTGTAGCGGGACAAACATCAGAGTTTGTGAACCAAGTTCTAGAGAAAACTGCAGAAGGAGACCCCACTGGTGGCCTTGTAGGGCTGCGAATACCAACGTCAAAAGTGTAACAGACATCACTTCACCTGTTCTCATTGGTCAGAGCTCTACCTGTGTTGTCAAGTACTCCATTGTAAATTGCATTCTGGTCTGCATGTCCGTTTTTAGCATTATGTAAACACTTACAATTAGGTTCCATTGTTTTTAATAACAATGTAGTAAGATAAGTGAATGCATGGTATAAAATGCTTAATAGCATTTTTGGAGCATAAACCATATAGTTTTAAAGCTGCTTCCCACATAAATGCAGAGATTAGGAGTCTTTAAAATTTAAGTCATCTAGGACCAGGTCATATAAATTTGGTTTTAGAAGCAAAAATATATTTTTGGTAGTGAAAAATCTTAGCAAATACCAAACATTGTGACAGGTCTATGCTCCAAGTAAAATTTAAAGAAGAAGCATTTTTTTGCAAATTGTCAGAGTTTGGTATTTTTTCTAGAATTATTGCTTTTTTGGTTCTAAAAAGAATAAAACCAGTAAGCTTTCTTTGCAACCATTAACTTGTACATAGCACACCTGGCATTAGAGCTAGTGTGCCATATAAGACTTTAATTTTATGAGCTTAATATGGTATTTAAATGTCTGTGCAAGTAAGAGAAAAAAGTATATTCTTTGTGCCTTGTATTTTTGGGGGAGAGCTATAAGTATAAGCTGGTTAAAAAAAAAAAAAAATTTTTTTTTTTTGTTTTGTACGATGAAAACCCTGAGGGGGGGAAACAAGATGTATAGAGATGGTAAGATTATGGATTTTAATGTATTTGTTCCAGCTCTTACAAATTTTTGAATGTATATAGGAATATGTTGAAAATGTAGATATATGCCACAGAGTCTATGTATTGTATAAAAGATGGCTCTAGAAAACTCAATTTCGGTACTTGGCCGGAAGAAAACAAATACTTGCACATTTAATGCGATTGTTTATTTTTGTACCAAAGACAAATGCAACTGATATGGCAAACTGCCAGTCTAAGTAAAGTTTTGCACAGCTTACATGATACTGTACTGAATGTAAAAAAGAAAAAAAGAAAAAAAAACAAGAAAAAAGAAAAAAAAAACAAACCTAAAGGTCAGGGTTAGGGATCTTACTGAACTGTGAATTTTTTTTTGTTTGGGTCCAATTATCTACAGAAGGAGCATTCATACATAATATTATTTTGCTGTTCCTGTAGTTCGCTAGTAGATAAGTTGGTGGCCATCTTGGAGTCTTTAAATCTTTTTGTTTTCTCTGCACTTACTGTAGGAAATTTTAATATATTTGGATTTTAGTAAGCTATTAGTAAAATGGTTTTCAATTTTGAGAATTAAAAAAATATATTTAGCTTGTTGTAGTATACTTCCACCAAACAACCAAAATAAAATTATTTTTATTGTAATGTGTATATATGTAAAGAAAAAAGAGCTACAAATATCTAATTCCTTAGTTGCCACTTTTCCAGTTGATGTATTATTATGCATGTGGTGTTTCCAAGGATCAACACAGGCTTAGAAAGAAAAACAAAAAAAATTTATAGACTTTTATATTTTTGTACAGGTATTTCAAAACTAGCTTCTTTAAACTTATGTGACCTTATTCTTGTTAATTCAGTAGTTTCTATGATTGGAGAATATTAACTCACAGTTCTTATTTGCTCTTCTGATCATAAGTTGGCTTTGTTAGTCAGTGTTTAAAGTACAAATTTAAAAGCTTTATCCCTTGACGAGGAAGTCATTTATGTCAAGGCAAGATCATTCTCTGGTTTCAAGGACCCCTTTCCTCCCCTCTTCTTTCTTTCTATTTAAAGATGACAAAACACTGTTTACTGAAAATAGAAATACCAAATATTTTAAAATTATATATGTAGCTGCTGGGGGAAAATGCAAAAGTCCATGAAGGTTTTCTGCCCACTCCCTTTGGGGGCTTGCTCCACTTCATTTACAATTTGTCTAAGTTTCTTTGTACTGTGATTCATTTATGTTATACGTAGGGTTGGGGTTTTTTGGGGGGTTTTTTGGGGTTTTTTTTAGATCTAAGCTCTTTATTGCATGAAGTCATAAATCTCAAATAGTAGAAGGTAGGAGTGGGAGATGAAGATGGCAATCCTGCCACATGGGTGTAGTGTGTACACGACACACTATCCTGATACTCTGGAAGACTCAAAAGTGGGGAAAAAGCCAAAATACCACTACTGGGCTGTACCATAAAGTTTTTTTCATTCATGATTGAAAAAGGCCCCACAGCTAGTTAATCAAAGCTTTGAAAATCCTCTTAAAGGATTTGCAAGATTTGAGTGAGGTCTGTTTGTTTTTTGTTAGCCTTGGGAAGAAGTGCAGGTCTCTTTGCTTCAGAGCAGAGCCTGGTGGCTCATATGCATCCCTCCTGGTATTCCAGTTGTTATACCAGAGATGCATGTGGCCAACAAAAACTCGACTAAGAATGTTTTGTTCTTTGGAACTTCTGTGGCCATGTCTCTAGTAATGCTGATAGTCCTTTCTGGAGAATAGCCTTTAAAACATTGTTGAGACCAGGAAGGTGCTAATGCTCTATGAGAACTGTGTGGGCATGGTAATATTTGATTATGATGACACCAGTGTTTGCAGTTAGTTAAGATTGTACGTGACAGATTTTAAACTGACAAGGTATAAAATATATGCCCCTTTCCACTGCTCAGGTATACTGAGCAACCATTGCTTTATAATGTTTTTTTGTTTTTGTCTGAAAACCAGAATATGATTTTGGTCTAGCATTTCAAAAAAGACTTTGAATCTCTTTAGTGGATTCCATACCTTTGCATTTCAGTGTTTTCTATGTATTATTTTAAGTTAAAGCTTTTAAATAGTTGAGCTTTTTAATGTTGACACTTTATTTTGTACCTATTTATATATGTATCTCTTAGAAAAGCACTTTGTTTAAAAAGATTTTTTAAAAAAAAGAAACTGCATTTTATATGATTCCTGCCACTTGCTGCTAACTCTGGGCTGGTCAGAATGCTGCAGCGATACTTGATCTAAATAAAACCTGGCAGTAAAATGTAGAGTAAAGTTAAGACCTGTGTTGGTTTAACTTTTATTATAAAGATGACATAGGCAAGCTGTGCAGCTTTACATTTTAACCAGGGGACTCTGTGGCATTTAAACAGTCTAGAAATGGTTGTACTTTAATGCCAGTAACAATCTGCTTCCTCTAGTGTCATTAAAATATATTCATTTAGTGTATACTTATCACAAACAAATCTTATAAGGGTAAAGAAAATGTACATGTTCTGTTTGGGTTCTTTTTTCCTTGTTTGAAATTGTGGCATGCATTTCTGGATGATCTTTAGAGGAGAACTCACTAAAGGTTTTCAGTGTTCATACATGGTATGTGGATCTTAATGAAGTCCTGGATTTTTTTTATTTTAATTTTGAGTGTAGGCATTGTGAATATTCACTTTAATCCTGTATCCAAAAACAATTATACAGTTTTTGATTTAATAAATACAACAGCTCTTCCTTTTTCTGATACACTGGATTCTCTAGACCTTATTTCCATATTAAAGCATGCTGTCATGTTGCTCTTGTTAAGATCTTGTCAGTCTGAACTTAGGTGCCACACTTTTTTGTTTTTTAATCTATATGGACTGCTTCTTCTACTGTACCATGTATGATTCTTGTCCTTTCTTATTCCTTCATGACAGATTATGATGTGGCTTTATATTGTGCCTTACTTGTACATCTAGAACTAAATGTTTATTTTTCATTCCCTTGAACTGCTTAAGCCCTCTGACCCTTCTGAAAGCAAATCAGAACTATGATAACAAGCATGATGAAGGGACTTCAAACGGATCTGATTTCAGCTCCGCTCAATAATCGCTTGGTGTAGAATACCAGTTTTCGGTGGCCTTGGGAGATTTGGGGAGGGGAGAGCACTAGGGCTAAAGAGTAGTATTTTTTTACTATGTCCCTTCCTAGCTAGAGACTTTTTTTTCTCTCTCCCCTCCCCCCCGCCATAAGTTTATGAATCAGTTTTCTGATTTTTTTTTTTTTATTGGGGGGTCAGGGATAAGAGCAATTATCAAGTCTCCATATAGCTATGAATGGGCTTAATTCTCCTGTCATATCCATGTAAATAAAGAGTACCAACATTGGCATCAGTGAAGCTACATTGTACTGATGGGAGAATTGGGCCCAGATGTGCTCTGTTCATCGACCTGAATTTAGAAAACTTTCCACTACAAGAGCAAAATTGTTTCTTGGTAAAACACAGGAAAGTCTTTTTAAGTAATCTAAAAAGATTCAGATATTTCTGAAATAGTGCTGTCATTTTGGGTTTCTTTTAAAATTATCTGATGTTTGCCTTGTATTAATAAAATGATGAGTGTATTCACAAAAATGTCAAGAATGGATGTGCTTTTCTTATCCATAGGGTTTGTTTTTTGAAGCCAATAAGATCTTCACCTACCTACTTTCAAAGGGTTGTATACAAGTTGCCTTCAGAAGAAAAGATAGCAAATAGTTTTGTTCCTCAAATTTGCTTAATAGTCTTCCTGAAATTCTGTTGAGGCATAGCCCAACTTACGTATCATGAACTTAGGATCTGTATTTGACCGTGACACCTGAATTTCAAGAAAATGCATCTAATCATGATTCTTTGTTTGAAAGTGAAAGGCTTCCCTTGGGTAGCATCTCTTTCTGTCTGCTTACCAAATGAAGCCTTGGCTTATCCACAACAGCCTAGTAAAGAGCTAGTTTATTTTGTTTACCCCAGGGATCATGTAAAGTACATTTCAAACAGTTGCTGCTGCAGTGGCTGATTTCTTCATGTAACTGTGTTAAGGGCATTAGCATGTTGAAAAAACACCACTCTGAAATCTCTCCGTGTGAATTGGGGTGTTTAAATGTTAACATTGCAGAGATGGCACTTTAGGCCAGGTACAGACATTACACTTTTATGCATATAAGTGATCAGAAACTGGTCTGTACTCAGAACAGAAGTTCAGCGCATACAGATTGGGTTTCACCATTTTTAAAACCAGTCTATTTGTCCCTCTACTCCCCACCAGAGGGCAAACGTGTGTTCTGTTTGCTATGGATCTAAACTACGCTGTTTACAGAAAACGGCATAACTTATCAATTCTGCTTAGGGTTTTTAAAATGTCTGTACCTAGCCATCAAGTATATGTGTGTGTGTGTGTGTGTATGTATGTATATTTTTTTTCCTCATAGCATCCAAAAAACCTTCTATATTCTTTTACTGACATTTGATAACATTTTACAACATCCTGTTATTCTCTAATGCTTCTCACAGGGTGAAAAAGTGTGCACACTGAATTTATACTCCTCAGCTGCTTAAACATTTGTGAACTTCCACAATAGCAAATCCTGATCATGTATTTATTATCTTTCTGTTGAGTAGTGGATCTAAAAATAAGGCCAGAGCTATTTAAGCCAAATCACAACTTTCTTTTGATCTGGACAAAAATCTTTAGCATTTGATTTAAATAGGTTTTACACCACCATAGCCACATTGTGGCTGCAAGGCATGTTAGTGGAGTTAGGAACATTAGGAGAGTCAATATCTAAAGCCAAGCCAGGATGATTAGAAGCTAGAAGTGTAGGAATAACTCTTGGGTTCCATTTTTTTTTTAACTGACAAATGCATATTCCTTCCTTTTTATTATGCCATCTTTTTTTCCCCCTCTCCTTAACTTTAAAAAAAAAAACAAAAAAGCCTAATGGCATATGTGTATCTGCTCCTTTTATACTTTGTGTATACTACTGTGTATTCCACTAACTGCTTTCTTGTTTGAACCACTC
>NW_005841977.1:133665-136181 GCF_000455745.1 Alligator sinensis | reverse complement strand
CTTTCCTCCCTTTCAGAATGCTTCACCTATGTAAGACATCTTGTATTTGTGGTTGAGTGAACTCTAAGGCTGATAGCACATGCGGACCTAGTGAACTGTTTAAAAGGCAACATTAAATCATTTTAATTAACAAAACATGGCAACCTGCTCTGCCTATGTTTGGGGTCATGACTATAATGCTGTTCTTGATATTCTGTTGTCAGTTTCCGACTGGAGCTCAGAAAAACTTACCGAAAGTCTTGTCTCTGTTAGAATCTGATTTTTTTTTTTTTTTTTTTTTTTTTTTTTTTTTTACTTTGTTAAAAGCATGATCTGTTACAAAGAGTTACAATGTTTAATGTTGGTTAATAGTTGTGCAGTTTTTTCTTTTTTTTTTTCCAAAAAGAGGCACAATTAAAATATATTGACTCTGTTTACTGTCACCCTTGATCCCTAGCACTTTTATTCAGATACAGGCTCATCGATGTATGCAACATTCTTTGTAATTTAAAATAAAAAATTGTGGAGGAAAATATTCTCCAGTGTTTGTGTTCTTGGTGTGGTGTGGGTGTGTGCTGTCCAAAGCCCACTGTCCAGATGCACTAATTGCTACTATACCTCTAGTGTGCATGGGGTTTCTCTTAGTGTTGAGCTGATATTGCTGGAAGTGTGAAGCCATCTGTTTTCATTGAGCAGGTAAATTGCAGGCAGCAACAAGGTATTCTTTTGGGGAAACCGCTGCTGACTAGGAAGATAATTTCATCTTTATCTCATACTAGACTGTAGTAAGGGCAGCTTGCTTACAAAGATGCCAGCAGTGCGGTTCATAGTTGTCCCCTAAAACCTGACAGATCTCGGGTTACAAGATTTTGGTTTCTGCTCCCTGGTCTAGATCCTGCACAGTTGGGAAAGTGCCTTTGTGCAAGCTGCTAGGAGCAGTAAAAAAGCAGGAGGTCAGTGTCTACACGCTCTCCCCCTCAATGTTGTAGTGGGGGCTGGGGGAGGACAGTATCAAGCATTCACCTTTTACTCCTGAAAAAAGGAAGGATGCTTCATTCTCTTTAGAGCAACAGTAGGCTTTGCCAGCTTCCGTGGCTCAAAGTCTGGGGCCACTCATTCTTGGTGGACCTAAATCGTGAGGCTTGTTAACAAATATTGTGATTGGCGGGGGGAGTCCTCCTATATCTTACTCTCCTGCCTCTCCTGCTATGTGTGACTACTAGTTGAGGTTATGAATTCAGCGGGGACAAGTGATATTTGCCCCTGCATTCATCTTGCCCATTGTCCCTGTTCCTTCTGCTGGTCAGGAGCCCTTCATACCCTCTCCCAAGCCTGAGGAAGCAGTTGGGCATGAGATGGGAGTGCTTAGAGGGGTGAGGAGCTGCCCCTTTTCATAGTGTGACAAAAGATGAAGCAATGCCACCATTAGTTTCTGGTTCTTTTTTGCTGCCCTATGCTGCTATGAATAAGTGGCTTGGTTGAGGGGAAGGAGGAGATGACTTGCTTCCTGCAGCCATCATGTGTCTGGGTCCATGAAGGCAGTTTTCCTTAAGTGTTCCTAGGGATAACTTCTTCTGGCATGGATCAGTACCTGCTGAGGTGTTGGGGCTTAAAGCTTACGTTAGGGAGGAGCTTTTGGGGCCATATGGCTGATGGCAGGCAAACCTTAGAGGCATCTGACCCCCAAGTGTCTGGGACTTGGGCCTGCACGCAGGACACCTGCCGAAAGTCTTTGGAAACATGTTGGTGGGGGCAGAGGATGTTTGCCAATTGTAGGGCCACTTACGGTTCTGCACTGCCTCATGGATTTGGACTTGATTTGGCTTGGAACGTGAAAAATGTCTTAAAGGCTATCGGGCCTGGGGATGCAGCCCTAAGAGACCAGGGATGGGCATGCTCCAATCCATGAACAGCGCGTGCTCCTGGCGGTAAGTGCGGAGCTCCCACAGGTGCCCCTGGCACTGGGTGAGGGTGTGGTGAGTGCCAGGCAGCATTGGCAGCGGCCGGCGGAGGCGAGCAGCGACTGCCTTTTTGCAGGGGGTGCCCTGTCACCCTCAGGGGTGCACGTGCTCCAATCGCCCCTTCCTTCTGGGCACGGGTGAGTGTTAAAGCGTCGTATTCAGCCCACGGGCTGTTTCTTTCCAGGTAGACTATAACAAAACGTCCTTAGTCCATGTGCTGCCAGCGATCGCGCTGGTCACTTCTGAAGCCCGGGGTGGGATGATTCTTGCTTTGTCGCTGGAGCGGAGCGGACAGGCACGAGCCCTGCTCGCGGAGGCTGCTCACAGCCGGGACCCGTCCTCTCCCCTCGTCCCAGCCCCGGGCTCCTGTCTCGCAGCCCAGCGCGGTGCAACGCCCCCGGGCCCGCAGCCTCTCGCTGCCGCCACGTGGGTGGTTTCCTGCCCTGAGGGGGGCACCGGCCGCAGGAGGCTCCGGCCTCCAGGGGGCGCGCGCGGCGCGGACGTGTCCCGCGCGGCCCTGCCCGGCTTCCGTAGCGGGCCAACATGGCGGGGGCCGCGGGCATGCCGGGGGGGGGC
>NW_005841977.1:115748-133617 GCF_000455745.1 Alligator sinensis | reverse complement strand
TCCGCGACTGCGTCGGGCCGCTGCCGCTGCTGGCCGAGCTTAACGGCCGCGTCAAGGACAAGTTCCAGCTCCTGCGGCGCCGCCTCCAGGTGAGGCCGGGCCGGGGCCTCCTCGGAGCTAATACAACCACACGTTTCCCCTCCGTTCAAAGGAGCGAGAGGCCTCGCCCCGTCCAGGTGGAAGCAGAGACGAGCGCCTTCATCGGAGGGAGTTCAAAACCACCCGTGAAATAGGGGCGTGGTGACCAGGGGCAGGACAAAGCACAGCCCGATGGGGGAAGATAAAGAGAGGGTGGGTGGGTGGGTAACCCGTGTGGGAGCAGGGAGTCGATAACGAGCCAGGAAGTGAATCATCTGCTGCGGCCAGGTTTAGATTTGGGGTGGAGCAGGCGTTCAAGAGATGGTGCAAGCACACCCGATCGCCCCAGTGCGGGCCCGACTCCGGACTGGCAGAGCGAGGACCCTGCTCCCGACTTCCTCGCGGCTGCGCGACGGGCGCACGTTGAAGGCAGATCGCGAGGTAACGGAGGCTGACGCCATCGGCACCACAGTCTCCACCGAGCAGCAGCCCGTGTCAAGGGAAAGCCCCTCACCCTGGGAGCAGAGAAGAGAGCTGAGGAAGGAGGAGAGGAGTCTCAGTTTGCAGCTACTCCCCCACGGGACGACTTGCAACTTCTGCAGACGGATGTGTGGCTCAAGGATTGGACTCTTAAGTCCCCTCGAGACCGATCATTGAGCCGTGGTAGAGGTCATTCTCCAACGAAGGGACTGCTGCTGCTGCTGCTGCTGATGACCCAGTTCAGCTCAGAGGAAGGAGGCAGTAGGACTCAGTTGCCAGCACCACTGTTTCCCCCCATCTGTGATGGCTTGGGGAGACTATCCTCATCCACAGCCTGCATTTCCACAGGCACAGCCTGCTGTGAATGCTTTCTCCATGCAGCCACTAGGAAAAACAATGGTGGCAGCTGGGTCCTAGTATCCACCTCGCCATGCACCAGGCAGCCTCTGACCCAAACTGGGTCAGTCCACCCTGCAGCCTGAAAAGGTTGCTGACCCTGGTCTAATGAGCAGAGGAAGGACCAGGCAGACGGCTTCGTGTGGTTCCATCACTGCGTCTTCCGGTTTAGGCGAGAAGGAATTGGTGGTTGTCCTGCTACTTGGCGACTTTGCACAATCACTTGTTTGGAGGCAGTGGAGTGACTCTCAGCAACGAGAGCCTGTGAAGGGTGCTGTGTAGGGCTACACAATACTGGTGCTGTTAGGTGGGCAGGCACCTACGTACAGTTCACAAAATAAATCTAGAGATGTAAAATAAGAACCCAGAATGTCAAAAGCATTCTGACCTGCTGTGGTCTTCCTGAGTTCTTTGCAACAGAATAATTTTTCTATACTGTCATTTTCCCATACTCAAGAAACAAGGGAAAGAAAAGAGCTGGCATTTTCTGAGGGATGTATTGGGTCTACTGAGGGGGGACCTTGTGTCTGAGAAGGTTAAGAACCGGTGTTGTGGGATAACCTAGATCCAAATGTAAGGATATCAGTAGTTGTCAGAGAGGTAGTTAACCTTGTTATTACATGAGCTTTTAATTTACTGATGTATCTATGTTCTCTAGGTGAGAAAAAACATTGATTGTACGTAACACAATGGCTTATGCTCAGATTTTAATATATTTGCTTTTATGTTAAAGGAGCTTGAACAGATGGCCAGGGAACAAGATAAAGAATCGGAGAAACAAGCTTTACTCCAGGAAGTTGAGAACCATAAAAAACAAATGCTCAGGTAGGTGAAGTCATGGATGTTATTTATACATTCTTCAAGCAGTCATGCAGTGTTTACCAATGCATATCTGGATCTTACAGACGAGGTCTTTGAAGCAGAGTGATTTGCCCTAGGTAATAGCAGAATCAATGACAGAATCAAGAACAGGACACAGAGCTTCTGACTCCCAGTCCTATGATCCAACCTTCCAGTTGTCCACTTGAGGAAAAGAAATACATTTTCCTCAAGCGGAATTGCTTTTGAGTACTTATTTCTAATGACAGTCTAAACCAGGATGGATTATGAGGACTTCTATCCTTGGTTTGGTGGTTTCAGTGCATGGCATGATGCTCTCTCTTGTCTTGCTCTGTAAAAAGATGCTAAGGAGATTAAACGACCAATAGAATGGGATATTTCTCTTCTTAGGAAGAGGCAGAAGTAGTTCATAGTGTAAACCGTACATATCGGTTAATTGTCCCTGATAATCATTCAGTGTGAGGTTGGGCTGCAGTATCTGTGTCCAGTCTTTCCTGCTGCTTTGTGGCTACCTGACTGTCCCTTGAAAATGATTGTCATTTTGCAAACTGTCACCATCACTCTCAAACTGTATTGTGATTCCAGCAATCAGGCAGCTTGGAGGAAAGCAAATCTAGCCTGCAAAATTGTTATTGACAACTCTGAGAAAGATCAGCTGTTGCAAGGAGGAGACCCCTTGAGACAAAGGTACTAAATTATTCCTTTTAGTAGTTTGAGAATGTGAGTAACAGCATCTGTATTCTGTACATTTTAAATATGTTGTATTTTCTTTTTAGTACATTGTAAACTGCTTGGTTCCATTTGGAAAGTGGGCCTTCTGTTAATGTCTTGTGTGTCATTTTTTGTGTAGGTTAAGCTGTGGTTGGTTCACAATTCTCAGTTAAACTGTATGTTTTCCCACCTTGGGCATATCGGAGATGAGAGTGGGTAGACTACTTTCGAGGTCGGGGTATTATTTTTATGTTGGTTCAAATCAAATCTACCATAGACAATTGCACGTTACAGACCAGCTTCTGATAGGAATTTTACACCAAGAACTGGCTACAGAATTTATGTAACTTGTGAATTAAACATTTGGCTTAATGAATGAACAGCATCAAACTAGATATACAGTGTTATAAAGTGGTGACTTATGTCAGTGTCTCCATGCTATGTCATGACATTATATGGCTGTTGGTGAACACTTGATGTCACTTGGTCCCATCTCTTGGCTGCTGCTTGGCAAATGTGTTAAAATGCTACAGCTTTAAAATTGGGTCACTTTAAGGTTTAGCATGGGTAATCTAATGTCTTTCATTAAGAGATTCTGTTCATGTCCTTTGTACATCTGCCAGTAATGGTTGGTGGCGTATTCTAGCCCTAAGGTGCTTGTTGCAGCCTGAAGTCTGATGCATTAGACATGTCATTTTATCTCCCTATCTATTTTATTTTTTCCGTCTTCCTCCAGAAAAACCACAAAGGAAAGTCTTGCGGAGGGCGCAAGTAACATCACAGAGAGTCTGATGGGCATTAGCAGGATGATGTCTCAGCAGGTCCAGCAGAGCGAGGAAACCATGCATACACTAGGTACATATCCAGTCTGGTTCGTTGGTTGTTATTTTGCTGGGTTTTTCTCAGTGTGGGCTTTGGGGATGCAGATTGGCAGTGTGTGCATGTAGTGGAAATTTGCTGCGCTTATGGTGAGCTTGCTCTGTAGATGAGTAGAGGACTTCAGTTTCCAGAGCTGTAAATCATTACCTTTCACCAGCATGAGGAATTATACATAAAGCAGGGAATAACAACT
Organism: Alligator sinensis; assembly: GCF_000455745.1. Lineage (NCBI taxonomy): Eukaryota > Metazoa > Chordata > Crocodylia > Alligatoridae > Alligator > Alligator sinensis. Next base: position 130,040 of record NW_005841977.1, on the reverse strand, counting down.
GCCTGTTGCTTGGAGTTGAGTTCCAGACTGGTGATATGTTCTTGAATGATTTTATAGTTCAGAAAAAGAAAGAAGAGGGAAGGCCTTTTTCAGTCCATGGAGAAGTCTTTAACAGGTTGTGAGATCCTTGGAACTCCACAGCAGACTTGGTAGGAAAAGCAGCTCGTTTGGTGTGTGCCTGGTGAGGGGAGATAGTTTGCCATTATTTACACTATATTATTAGCATCCTTGGCTTAATAGCAAAGGAAACAAAATCTGGTGTGTGTCTTGAGTATATTTAGATGTGCATATACACAAACAGAGGTAATCTTCATAAGGATGCTGTTTTACCCAGTCTGTCAGCTGAGCTGACTAAGATGCAGAGAGTTCAAGTGATATGTACCCAAGACTGTGTCAGTGATGCATCTGGGACTAGGAAGCCTGGATTTAGCCTGTTTTTTTAACTTTTGATTCTAAGACTGCAAATCAAGTGGGCTGTCAGGATTGGTGATTCATGAACCATTTAGAAGTCGGCTGTGTGCCAACTTGGCTGGGGCAGGAGAGGGAGAGAACAGGACAGAATAAATAATACAACTTTCTACCCCCGTTTGTGGATGACTGCTGCGCACAGTTTTTTTCCCGCAGAAGCAGCATGTTTCTTTTCCCATTAAGAGAGACAGTTTGGCAGTCACTCTGCTACTCCGTTTCCGGGTGAACGGCATTTACAGTTTGTCGTGGGAAGAGCTATCAGAGGTCATCTGCTTTGAGGACACAGCTGTGGATTTTGAGTCTGTAGTTCCAATTCTAATTCTCTCAAAGTAATGGAGATGCAGTGGATATGTGGTTGTGCAGCAAGGAAGCCATGGCTCATCACCGATCATGGGAAACATCAGTTATTATCTTTTTTCTTTTTAGGTCAAAGACCTATCTTTTAGAATGGAGCATCAGAGTTTGCAGTAACATTGATGCATGGTGGTTGTATTTATCATATTTACTTGCTCCTGTTGGCAAACAGTGTTTGAAGTTTGACCTTTCTTTAATCATTCAGCTGTGTCTAAATTGACCTGCTGCATTTTCTCAGTTACAGGATGTGGATTTTATAAAGCAAGAAAATAGAGCATCAGGCTTCTGCTTTCAATCAGTCAGTAATCTGAAGGAAGGGTTATTGATTTGTAAAACCAGGAAACTGAAAACCTCTAATAGTCCAAGTACATTTGGGGCATATTCCCAAAAAAACTGTATTCAGTATCAGCCATCCTTCCTCCCTCCAAAAGATGGTAAATTAATTGTTTGTGTCTAGAAAACAATCAAATGTTAAAATGCTTGGAAATTAATAGTTAAGGAAACATTCAGACTCTTGACTGCTTCATGACTCAGTGTCATTCCACCTGACTTCTACTGATTTGTTACCTGGCCCCAAAGGAACACTCCTCATGTAAGATAGTTACTTAAATTTAGTTGTGGCTAGATGCAGGCATGCATTGAAACAGGTAGTATCAGTGTCTATTGGGATGGTGGTGTCTGTCTAGGGCCTAAAACCACCAAACTCATTTCACATTGGCCTCCAAAGAGGTCTCATGTGGCAACAACCTCTATTCATAACTGACCTGAACTAAATTTAATTCAGTAACCTAAAACAGCAGGTCCCTTGTCCTGTTATCATATCTGTACTCCATATATCTCTCTGTTTGTTTTGCTTCCGAGTCTTTTCTGAAACACATCAGGACTCCAGTGTGGTGAAATCTGCTCATAGGAATGTGATTTGCATTGCTGTTACTCATCAGCCTGACTGACCCAGCAGGGCCAGATACTGCAGGCATGTTTCCTTTGTCCAGTGTTTTGAAGCACAGTCAGCTAAAACTTTATACCTTCTCATTTCAGCCAATTCTTCACGAACCATTCTGGATGCGAATGAAGAATTTAAGTCAATGTCTGGGACAATACAGCTGGGGAGAAAGCTCATTACCAAGTACAATCGAAGGGAACTGACGGACAAGCTGCTCATTTTCCTCGCCCTTGCCTTATTTCTGGCCACAGTGCTGTACATCCTGAAAAAGAGACTCTTTCCATTTTTGTGAAGTGCCAAAACTTAAGAACCACCATGTAGCATGAAAGATCAGGAGAGAGGGTAATGAGGAGGTTCGTTGTAATGGGGACCTGGCACTAATCTGGTTGAAAGAGGGTTGGAACAGACAGGACTTGATATTGTATAAATGGAATATGTGACCTGACCAGGAAGACACAGGATTTTGCTTTCAAATGAGCTTGTGGAAGAGAAGTGAAAGTGAGGTGTGGAGAGAAGAAACATCCTTCTGCTTGCTTAGTTTGGGAACCCAAGAGGCACTTGGTGAACTTTCATGGGACAGCATCAGTCTTAATCCTCACCCTCTCTCCTCTCAGTGTGAAATCTACTTTTACCTTAGGGATTGGATCATCTGTAGCCCTGCCAGTGGCACGAAAGGTGCCAAGAATTAAGCAGCAGAAAGGGTGAGAGAGAGAGAACAAATTCAAAGGAAATAAAAACCCCAAGCTAAGATACATTCCTTTATTAAACTAATCGTTTTGTCCACATAAATCAAGTCTTATTTGAAAGAAGGAAATACTCGTGGATTAAAGGAGACTGTATTATACACATGAGATTTTACACCCATTTTAATGGTGAATCTGTCGTTGTCTTATAAAAGTGGCTCCTTCTGGGGTGGAATGAGTTGACAGAAGCTCATGCTGCCATTTCCTGTGGTGAGCTCTAACTTGCATATTGTCTTGTAATGCAGGGTACATGTTGTAATGCCTTCAGGCCAAAGTTTTCTCTCAGAATATGGTTCAGATGTGCTCCATGGCTCTATTTCACGTCTCTGCTTGGAGGTCTCCAGTCAATATCAGAGTAAAAAAGCCTGTTGTTTTGAGCACAGCTTAAGGATGATCATGTTTTTCCACTGCTGGATAATTGCATGCCGTTACTGTAAACAATATAGGGCTTGTATTAGGATTCCCTAAGGCACACTATAAAGTCATAAAACAGGATTTCAGGAGAGGCTACCAAAAGAGAGAAATCAAAGCAAAAACAATGCATCTCTTATCATGAACCCCAAAGGCCACCTGGAGCAGAACTTAGGTTGACATCATCTCTCACGTTTTGTTTTGTTTTTTTTAATTCTGCATTGATCAAAAGACAAAAGCACAAATGCATCCAATGTGTCTCTTAGTTATAGGCATAGCTTTATGAAAATCACAAAGGCAAGGAACGTCAAAAAATCTTTAGTTTCTTAGTTTCCCTTCTTTATAAACGTCCACTTCATAGTAGCACCTGCTATGGGCCAGCTCAAACACTTGAAAGTGATCCTTATTTCCAGAGTTTGCCTCTCTTGATTAGCAGCAATGAATGTGTCCATTTGCTTAATAGTGCATGCATTGATAGCAATACACGTGGTATTGTGCAGTAGCAAGAGAAGGATGCACAGCGTCGGCAACTGATATCTGCCACATTTTGGAAGTGTTTAACTGCTGCTTTGCTGCCATCAGGAGAGCTTGCTTTGGTGATAGGTTTAGCAGTTTACAAGTCAAGATAAAAAAGGCAGCCCTGGATAGAATGCAGGTTGTGCTTCCCATTATTTTAACGGAAATCAAGTTTGGGACTAAATCCAGGATGAGGCCCTTTGAAGGTTAGGTTCCCCGTGGGAGACCTCATGAGGGTAACGGCATTTCCTGCGGAAAGAACTCTTTGTCTGCAGAGTTCCCTTACCAGATATGACCAGCTGGCATCGCTTCTCTTTTTTTGTCAGCTTTAGTCAAAGGTGTGAGTTTGGACCATACTATCTTGTAATAATCCAGGACTATGCATACCATAGCTGCAGGGGTGAGTGGGTGACTACTCGCACGCTACAAGGCTTTGTATGGAGAGTTGAAGAAGCAGGGCTATTTCTTCCTGTGGTGGGAAGGAAACGTCTCAGGCCTGTTGTCGTACTTGGTACGTCCAGTAGAGGGCAGTGGAGTGTGAACATGTAACGAGTTTCAGAGGCTTCTCCAACAGATCCTTGCTGTAGCTAATCTAGGAATTCATAAAGTGCTCATCTATCACGGTTCTTCCTACTGTCCCTCACTGTGCTGTTTGACTTGAATCTTCCTAATTGTATATTTCTGCATTGTGGGAGAGTCCCAAGTTTGGGATAAACTGTATAGCATAAATGTTCTGTTGCTGAATAAAGCTGGAAACGCCTCTGTCTGATCATCATTATATGCATTTATTTTATACCTTCATCATTCGGCTTTCTAATAAATATTTAGAAGTCCTGTTAGGCTGCCTGTATTTGTTTTATGAGATGGCTTCTTGTCGCAGATTGAGTTTGAATTGGGCAGCAAAGGAACATGAGCTATTCTGTTTACTATGTAGAAACATAAACGTGTATACTACACCGTAATTAAATGAGAAGTCTGAAAAGTCCTGTTTAATATAAAATGATATTCTGAACAGCCCTGTGTGGAATTATCAATAGGATATCATTCCATACATATTCAGAGTAATCAACAAAATTCTCCCTCCCAGACTATTATGTTTTGAGGCTGTCTGTGTAGCAGTTTTGTTTTATTGATTCAGCTTGCCCTGGGGAAAATGATCTTGGCTTTTGGAAGCACAGTGCCTGCAGGTGGTCAAACAGTGCAGCTGATTCAATGTTTCCTCTCTAAGACCAGGCCTGGATAAAAATAGTTCTAGGCTAATCTATGAGATACTGGAATGCTGAGCAGACAGGAGATCTGTGCTGTAATAATGGAGTGCAATTGACCCTGCAGGAAGTTTCAGCAGGTTTATCTTAACTTCACCCTTGCAATTGAGAGTATATATGTGCCTTACAAAAGAAATTGCCTCCACAAGGCACTGTGGACATCAACATTTTGTATATTAAGGTGTTTAAATGGGGCAGGCATTCTGAATAGGGTTGAAAATGTAGCAGTATATTAAAAATTCATTGCTGTAGACTCCTTTTCCTGTTCTCTCTTGTCTTTTTACTTGCCATTGAGATTTTAGCTTCCAAAACTAAACATTTAAAAAAAAAACTAAAGGGGAAAAAAGACCTATTATGCCTTTCCATGACACTTGTTCTCTGCTCACATTCCTTTAGAGAACATAGCTGCCTTCCCTGTCTGAAGTACTATGGTATTTGTAGTTTCCAGAAGCAAGGACATACTGGTTTGTTAATGCAGAACAGCCACCCCACAGCTATATACTAACTTCTGAGAGATGGAGGCCTTGACCCAACTCTCTTAACAGGCTATTTTTTCATACCTTGATTCCAAACTAGTTCTGCAAACAATTAGTAAGGGCCAAATACCACTGATGGACCATAAACTTGAATATTCCTGGTGCCACTAAGCTGGTGAGTGGAATGTAGCAACAGTCACAAGCATACAATGAAATCAGTACAATGTATATCTTCACAATGTAGGTGATCATTCAGATACGCACATCTGATACGTATTGACCCTTTGGTGTAAGCATTTTTTCTTGGGAGGCCTTTCCCCATTGACAAACATAGCTTTTCAAAAGGCTATGACTAGATTAATGATACTCAGGTTAAGTGAGGTGTGCAGTGACTCATTTTGGAGACATGCAGTATGGGTGAATCATGCACTGTACATAGCACCTAGGGCCAGCTCTAATAAAGGACATTGGGACCTCAGTGTCAGGTACTTCAGTGCTTAACTTGCAGGTACCTGACCTCTGGAGTGGAATCCAGAACCTGGGGATAGACATCAAAAGTATCCCTATACAGCTCAGAGGAAGAGTTGAGAATAGGGAGCTGTCTGAAGTCAGGTGCTGCTCCCAGTAATTGGTCAAAAGAAAATGCTGAGGAGAGGTGAGCCTTAAATCCATAGGTACCATATCCAGGTACCATACCCAGGGCTTCAGGATGACACTTCCATTTGCTCAGGATCCACAGATTTGAATCCTTTCCTGAAGACAGGCGCTCACATAAGTGAGGGTAAAGAGGGGATTGTAGGTTCCCTTTTGGTGTAGTATTTGAGGAGGTTGAACATTCATCCGGGAAGTTGGAGATGCAGGTTTGGTTTCCTTTTGTGCTTAAGGGAATTCAACCCATGTCTTTGGCCAGGTGATTAGAGCCTTCTTATGGGAAGTGTTGGTTTGAATGCCCCGAGACACTGAATGGAAATGAATGTGGGTCTCTTGCTTCCTGCTCAGCTGCTCTAAACACTATATGCAACCAGAGTAATGGCACCAGCCCTGCTACTGCAGCAAACCAGTAGGTAGCTGAGACTATCTATTGGAATTGGCCTCAGGGGAAATGGGTGGAAGAAGGCCTAATTTCCATATTCCAGTTGGGCTCAGGTGTAACCTAGATGGCAAATTGCTCAGCCTGAAAGGAGTGGGACAGTTCTGAGCAAATGCAAAGACACAACATGAGGTACTTATAGAGAAAATGCACGGTGGAAAAGTGAGGAGCTTAGAGAATTCTACCTCGTCTAGGTGAGGCAGCAAATGGGATTTTGGGAAGTGTGGTTTTGCATACAGGCATCTACTTTCTGCTTAAGTCTTTTATTGTCCTCAGACAATACAGCACATGGACACGTTAGCAGTACCTAAATCGTAATTAAAGTGGATTAGGAGCACTCTTGCTAATTATTTAGACTGCTACTGCCACAAGGTGGGTATCAAAGCCAGCAATTAAAAGCTGGTAGCATGACTCAGTGGGAAAAAAAACAGTTGTAGTGTATAGATTTTTCTTCAAAGAAATGTTCCTAAAAATAAACTAAATTAGTTGATTTAAAACTAAAAGGAATCAGAAGCTCCTGATCGGAGTGTAACCCACACCTGTGATCCTGGCAGCAAACTGGTAGGTAGTTCTGAGACCCCTCACCCCCCAAAGGCATCCTCTTTCCTCCAGCTCCAAAGTTCCTCGTATCTCTTTTCTTCTGCCCACCTGTGCAGGAGGAAGGGGAATAGTTTTGAGATTAACAGCTAGTCAGTGCTGTGCTCTGTCAGAGTGTTCATTTGTATAGTGCCAGTAGTATGATCATTTTGTGTGCGAGAGAAATCGAGGTCTTTGCCTTGTAAGGATTTTAAGGCAATAACGTGAAGCCTGAGTGCAGGTTACAAAAGGGAAAGGAGCCATCAATGGGATTTCAATGCATGTTTTATTTTGTCTAGTCTGAAAATGCTTCACGGAAGACAGCACCGAGGTTCAAGAAGACTAATTGTTCCAGGTACCCGTGCTTGCTCTCTTATTAACTAAGCAATGCTCAGAATTTGTTTACTGCCAAGTAGACACCATTTTGTAAATGCTTATTGACAAAAAATTGTACTTGCATTCAGAGCTCTGATTGATCCACTCCCTCTAAAGTGATGGTTGGAGGGAACACTATATCTCCTCCTCTACATGGAATAGACTAATACCTCGAGGTTTCAGCATAGCTTTTGTTTCAAGCATTGTGGTTTCCTGGCTCTTTTCAAGTCCTACTAGCTCATATATTTAGGCTGATGCTTATTCCTGTGCAGCACCTAAATGACTGCAATGGAGTTCCTTGCAGGTGCAGGAGTTTGCCTGGGAATATGGAGGATGAAGGCCTTAATTGCTGTGTCTGGGGAGCTTGAGAGAAAGCTGAAGAGAGAGAAGTGCCCAAAGGGAAACTGCATACCCAGGACGTATACCAGTCGAACAGCTTTTGCTAAAGGATGTATTTTGAAAATGAATGTTTCCACAATGCCTACAACTGCTTTTAATTCTGGAGGAAGTAGTTAGAAACTGATATATAGAAAGGCTGAGGATTTATTTGGTTTGTAAAAGCACCATATCTGAAGAACTGTCTGACCTCAGTTTTAGAATAGATTGATATAAAGAAGTACCAGGGTAATTCTGGGCCTGGAAGTAAGGAAACAGTGAAGAATGTGACAATCATTTTAAAAGAAGTCGGGGGATGAATCTCTGTACATATTTGCTGTTTAGAAATGCTTTCTGCAGAACTGGATTTGCCGAATAGAAGGGTGAATTCATAGCTTGGCAGTTTCTAAAAATGTCCCCACCAAATGTGTGCGTCTGCTGTCACATGCCAAGTGGTCCAGAGACATACGTTAGCAGGGAGAGGGCTGGACAAGTCAGGCTGGAATCTATAAGGCCTGAGAATATCCAGGGTGCATGTACATACTTGTCTGCAAATATGTAGGGCTCCTTTTCAAGAGAGTGGGAAGGTTGAGCCAGCCTCCTGCTGCAGCTTCATTTTTTGTTGCTGTGATCCCCAAAACAGAAATAAATTAGGCAAATATTTTAATAGGCTTTGAAGTGTCTTGAAAATTCTATATATCTGTAAAAATGAGTGCAGCTGTTAACATTTTTTACCTGAACTTTTACCAAGGTTGTAGCTTTTGTGGGCAACTCTAGTTTCATATATTCACAGCCGTGTAGGTACAGTGAGCAAACCCAAAGTGGCAGTTACAATATAGGCAGTTGGGGGTGCATAAATATGAAAACTCCTCAAATCATTGCAAGATTAATTGAACTTTCCACCATTCTAAAGTAGCAGTAGATAAATAGGAGACTTTATAGGAAAAATAACTCTCTCCAAGCTGTTTCTAATAGAACTGCAGGTTTGCTCCATTGTGAACATATTGTGTAACAAACCAGACAAGAAAATATTAACCAAAGACAATGTTCACAATATGAACAAACATGTTCTGGTTTCTCTTCAGATTGCAAAAGTCTTTCGCCTTTTACTGTGGTCCTCTTGGCTGCTGCTGAATCTCAGTGGAGGAAAAGTGGGTGTGTTTTGTGTTCTAAGGCCTAGCAGTTAACTAATATTTGGGGCCTTTCATTGGGAGACCTTGACTATAGGAATCAGGTACTTTTGGTACAGTCGTGTTTTGTTTCTATGGAAAGTATTCAAAGCCTTGCCACCCTCAAAACAATAGGGAAACATAGCAGTAGGCAGTTTCCTTGATTCCATGAAGGCCTTTCCAATGAGCCCGGTGCCCCAAGGAGTTTTGTTTCTGTTTCTTCTGCAGCAACACACATGACTGCCTCTCTGCATTTCTCTTGATTTTTCCACCTCTGACATATGCAGACATGTAGAGCTGCTAACACGCACACATGCAAAGCCTCAGTCCTTGCACTGACAATCAGTCCTCAGGGCATGACCTTAGATTTTGTTTCTGCTCAGGGTTTGCCCATGCTGGTCAGTTCTGTATATGATGGCCTGTGTTTCCTGTATGTGTAAGATAATATTTAGAAGTTCCCTCTGGTGAATAGAGTTGTAGCTTACCTGCAGAGTGGAATGAGCTGTGCTGCTTATGTCGCTCTGGCATTGCATGACCTGCCCTTTATGCTTCCAGCTCCGATCCAAGGCAGTTGGGTAGGATCAACAGAGTCCACAATTAACCTTGCAAAAACGTCATGGGAGTGAATCTACCACAGTGATTACAGTGAAAAAATAGGCATGCGAGTCACCCGTTCAGGCTATTGCTCAACGTGAGAGATGTTTGGAACAGGCCTTTGTGAAGCTGTTATTTTAACTATTCTGCAACTTGGTTTTCTGAGACATTTTGTTTCTTCTTGTTGGTTTCAAGCTTAAATTCCTGCCTGCATCAAGGAGATTTCAGTGAAGGGTCCACACCCCTGTAACTGGTCCCTCTGTGTCATGTGACCCTGGGCTTGGTTAGGTTCTGGGCGTTTTATTTTGAACTTTTTTGGGGCAAGGGAAGATTCGGAGTCCTAATGTTCTCTTGCTGCTGAGAAGCACTCACTGCTATGGCACCGGGTGTCAGTATGCATTGTTCAACAGATCAGTATGATTTCATAAGCATGTGTGTCTCCCTCATGTGAATTTTAAGACTAGAAATTATTTTCTGGCTCAGTTGTTCTTTCTTCTAATTAAATAATACGGGATGTAGTAAGATTACAGCTTCGGGGAAGCTGCACGGGCCAGTCACTAGGACAATGGGCTGGGTTTTAGGAAACTTCCTTTCTGTTCATGACACTGCTGCTGTGCTGTATGGCCTTGCACAAGTCGCCAAACTTATCTGTGCCTGTTTCTGTTCCCATCTCTATGGGGAATGATGATATGCGCTTGGTAAAGCACTCTGGGATCAGTATGTGAAAACACTATATAAACACTAGATGATGATTCTGGGTGTGTGTATCTTTTTCATATCTGGAATCTGATCTATTGATACAAGAGTAGAATCCAGTTTGCAGAATATCAGTGGAAGAGCTCAAATATGCAAAAAAAATCAGTTGTGGCCTGGGTGCAAATACCATACATGCAGACCAGCTGCTATCCATTAGATTTATTTTCCATCTGATTCTTTTTGCATGACCTAAATGAGCAGTTAAGGTGTAATTCTTACATTAATTTGAAGCATTTCTGCCTTTTTTGAAATAATTGAGTCTTTTAATTGTTCATTTGAACTTTCTTGTATGGGTACATTTGGAATGAATTTGTGCTATGGAGTGTGGTTGGTTTTTTTGGGTTTTTTTTACAGTCTTGAAGATGTATATCTAGCTGTAAGAAGGGGAAAATACTTTATAAATATTGTAGGAGCCTTAATGCAATATTTAGCTCTTTCCTTTGACTGTATGGCTCACATTACTGTTAAATATTTTTCAGTTTTGTAAACATTGAGACATGTTTACTCAAGAAATAATGGGATCAGTCACTGCAAAGTTAGCCCTCAGTGGCTTCAGCACACTGAAGCTATGGACTCTTTCAATCTGCACAGAAACAGGTTAATGCAGCAAAACAAATAATGGGAAAATTTTTGCAAATATTTATTTGGATTAGAAAACAAACTGTGTAGTTGATAGAGTATATTCATTTTCTGTGAACAATTCATCACTCAAAGCTTGCTAGCACTCATATTTGTGAAAATTTGAATTTTTAGCACAAATGCTGCCTAAAAGCAAATTTTGTGTATTTTAAATCCATACCAGGTTAATTAGCCACACAAATAATCCAACTGGGTCACAGAAACAACGTCATGTATTTTACTGACTAACCCAGGATGGGGTGGAAGGATAGAGCTCGCCATGCTCAAGGTGATAGGAGCAGGCAGGGGTCATCCTGTTGATACAGGCTGATAGTTTGTCTGACCTGTCATCTATCTTTTAGCTGAAGCTCTATTGATTGTCAGCTCCTGTGTATCGAATAAGAAATCTTGCTGTTTGGAAATCGTTTCCATGATAGTTTGTCTATAAAGTTATGAGATTCCCTTCTCAGGAATCTAAACCTGAGTTTCAGAAGTTCAGATGGACATCAAATTTAATAAACGCAGTCCATGCATTTGTCAGGGGTACAGGATACTCTGGTTACTTGATCACTTCAAAGGGCTTGCAAATAATGATGAATTATCCAGCAATTACTAGGAAGTAATAATGAGGGGAGAAGGAGAAGAACCATGCTGAGAAATAATGGGAATGATGGCAAAGTATTCTTCAGGCAAATAACTAGTTTCCTGTATATCCTCAACATGTTTACAAGAAGATATACTGAATCTGTTATCTTTAGCCTGAGGTTTTAAAATCACTGTAAGAACTGCTGCAGTGGAGGTCATGCAAAGGACTGATGGATGGAAATCTGTAGATGTTTCTAGTTCTTGTAGAATAATTAGCAAAGCAAAGTGTGGTCTGCTTGGATCATCCTTGGACATTGAGTTTCTGATATTCCCTTCGGAGCCTTCATCTGCTTTTGGTTCGACTAAACCAGAGCCTAGAAAAGCAGAGGATACAAACATGACTAGAAATGGAGTGAGTATAGAATTTCTAATGCAGAAGTGATATTTCTTGTCCAATATGGAAACTAGCCTTTGCAGTTTGACTGTTAACTAAAATGAATGGCCAGATCCTTGCTCTGGCCTCAGACAAAGCTCTCAAGAGCAGAAGGCTACAGAGAAAAGTTGATTAACAGGGCATGATTTGCTGTAGTCCTGCATCATCTGCAATTATTTGCACCTGTGCAGAATTATTGGAAAATGCTACCAGTGTGGTTTGGAAGCATTTTTATACCTTCTGGTACATAGTACAGGACAAGGAGGAACTGGGCACTCAGACTGTAAGTTCATAAGTGCAAAAAAAGCCTTGTTCTTGCTGGCATTTCCAGCTCCAGCAACATCCGGTCTAAACCCCCAGCTCTTGGAGTCATGTGATTTACTTGAGTATCACAACTTTTGTAATAGGAAGGCACATTTCTTGCCTTCATGATTGCATGCAAAAATTTGAAAATGTGGACCATAATAGCTTTCAAACCAGAAATCAAGTATGAAGAGGTTGTGTATTTGTGTGCATGTAATATATATATTTAAACTCTTTTTTACTCTTTTGAGGTGCCTGACATCAATTTTGAACAAAACCTTTTTGCTGTAGCACTTTTGCTCCATGGCTATTCTCATTTACTCAACCAGAGTGAAAGTGGCACAATCAGGCCCTATATATTTCTACAGTGCCTAACACAATGTCACTTTATCCAAACTGGGGCTTTTACGTATTACAATGCCATGCAGTTTTACTGACTAACCCAGGATGGGGTGGAAGAAGAGAGCTCACCTTGCCTGAGGTGATAGGAGAAGGGAAGAGTTGTCCTATTGAAAAAAACCAATATTTCATCTGTTCACCTGTTGTCTTTCATTCTGTTGAAGCTCTAGCGATTGTCAACTCCTGTACATCAAGTACGAAGTTTTGCTTTGGAGATCATATCTATGATATTTTGGTTTGTAAAGCTATGCGCTTCCCTTCTCAGAAATCTAAGCCTGAGCTTCAAAAGCTCAGATGGATGTAAAATTTAAATGCAGTCCAGGTGGTCATTAATACAATACAAATTGTAAAACAGCAGTGACCATGAATCTCTCTAACTTTTACAAGGATCAGTGGGAGATGGCAAAGTGCAGCATAAGTCATTTGGCCTATGCAGGGTTGTTCAATACCATTTTGCAAGATGTGTCCTGAAAAATGAAGGTAGTTGAAGGACTCTCTCCCTGGAAGCATGGATTTTCTGTGTGAGTAGAGCTCTTGCAATTGACTTCCACAAGGGCTGCCTTTCTTTATTTTTAAACACATAGCACGAGGCTGATCAGATATTATCACTCACGACCTTTCTCTTCTGCTGCAACATTAGAACCAACGTGCATAGCCCACTTATCTCTGGCTTTTAGACTCGGCCAGCCGGGGTCGCAGGCTGTGTTGTAGGGCTCTGAATCCTTCTGCCCTGTATTTGGTGTCAGTTTCTGCATGAAAGGAAAATGCCACTCGGCTGTTCTGAGCCTTGCTTGGCGATAATGCTGCATGTGTCCCTCTGTTCCTGCGATAAGCGCCCAAAGGGCAGGCAGGGAGAACGTCTCTGCAGGGATCAGTACACACCAGGCCCTATAGATAGAACCACATATATATAGAACAACATGAAAGCTTTTCACTTTCTTCTTTTCAACAGCACGATGGGTAAATATCACATACAGCCACACTTTCTAACCTGACCCTCCCAAAGGTCTGGTCTTTCTGTATCCACAAGTCCTTCAGTTCACATCCATCCTAAACTGGAAGAGGGGGAAGGGGATGGAGATTTGGAAATGAAGCACACTGCAAAGAATAATTGTGTAACCTTGCTAGCATGCCCACACAGAAGAGATGGCTGTGGATGGATTTCCCTTTGTCTAGTTTAGTCATCTATTCATTTTAATGGTTTTCTACTTGGATTGTTTCCTTTTAATAGGCATCACAAAATTACTTTGTGGAGGTGGAACACCCTTTCATTCTACTGCTGTAGGTGTTTGTTTTTTTTTAATAAAGATCACTGTCTCTGTGGCATCTAGCTGCTTTTATCAAGGCAAGGCTCTCTGTAAGAGAAGTCACTCTTGAATCAGACTCTTGGTCCATCCAGCCTAATGTTCTGTCTTTGATGTTGACTAATATCTCATGCCTCTAAGGAAGGTGAAAAGACCTTGTCATGAACCTATGGCACTTTGTAGTTTGGACTGGCCAAGGGGAGAATTCTTTTCTGACCCCTGTTCTCCAATGCACTAAATTTGTTTCATATATCTAGCGATAAAATGCACATGCTGAATCCAGGGATGTTGGTTATAGCCATGTTGGTCTAAGAACATAGGCAGACAAGGCTCTTTGGGTAAATGTGATATATTTTATTAGACCAACTAAATAGTTGGAAAAATTGTTCTTTGCAAACTTTTGGGTACAGACACCCTCCTTCAGGCAGAGTGGGAGCCTGCAGTTGTTTTGTGCTCTCCCGGCTGGGATAGAAGCCAGCATATAAAAATGTAAGTCCGTGAAAATGCAAATGTATGGCAGTGAGGATCAGAGGAGGTGA
>NW_005841977.1:101081-115738 GCF_000455745.1 Alligator sinensis | reverse complement strand
GGGGGGGGGGGGGTGTAAGGGGGAATGGTGACCTGGTGATAAACTGTAGCTGGTAAAATGTAGAGAGATTACCTGGGATTATCATATGGTAGGCAGGTTATAACGTGCCAGAAATCCAATGTCTGTGTTTAGTCCAGGGGTGTAGGTTGTAGCCTTGTTGGTCTAAGGATAAAGGCAGACAAGGTTCTTTGGGTGAATCTGGTATCTTTTATTCCATCCAGGAAGAGCACACACTAACTGCAGGGATTTCCTCAGCCTGACGAAGGGTTTTTAAACCTGAAAGCTTGCCAAATTTTTTTTCCAACTATTTAAGTTGGTCTAATAAAAGGTATCAGATTCACCCAAAGAACCTTGTCTGCCTCTATTTAGTCCATGATTTTTTGTATCCAGTAAGTTAATGAAGTGAAGTCCATAGCCTACAAACTTCACTTCATCAATCTACTGGATACAAAAAATCATGGACTAAATATAGATATTGGATTTATGGCACATTATAACCTGCCTGCTGTCTGATAACCCCAGGTGACCTCTCTACATTTTACCAGCTACATTGTATCACAAGGGCACCATTCCCCCCCTTCACCTACCTGTCTCGCACATACTCTCTCTCACCTCCTCTGATCCTCACTGCTACACACGTGCATTTTCACAGACCTGCATTTTACATATTGTCTTCTATCTCATCCAGGGTTGAAGAAGGGTTTGTCCCTGAAAGCTTGCAAAGAACAATTTTTCCAACTATTTAGTTGGTTTAATAAAAGATACCACATTTTTGATAAAATTCTCTGCTAATCTATGCCCTGATCCTCTGCAGAGATATATATGTGCTTGGCTTTGAATACATGCATGATCCACTAAACTCTGTGGACGTATTTAAAGTTAAGGATGTGGAATTTATACTCCCACATGGGTGTAACGCACTAGTTCTCACTGGCTTTGCTGTGCTTGGGCGTGTAAGTCAGCACAGAATTTGGGTTTGGATATCTAAATAGGGTTTCTTCTCTCCCAGAACATCTCCCTTTCAGAAAACTTTAAGAACACCCTAATACATCGTTTCCACTGCAGCATCACATGGAAGATGATGCTGAGATGTAAAGGAGAAGCCACTAACTAAAAAACTAGTAGCTAAAATAATAAGGAAAAAAAATGCGGAGTACTTTCAGTCCAATGACTATTTATCTTGTAAATCATGTTTTGCTTCTGTAGAGTAATTCCATCAGATATAAAATATCCTTCTATGCTGGCCTACAAATCTCCATCTCAACACTTCAGATCTGGTTTAGTGCTGCTGTAACAATAACCAGATGTTTGTTGTTCATTGAAACATCTGAATCCAAGACACCCTGTCCATGACTCAAGGGGAGAAAAGTTCCTCTGCGTAAATGGAGCTGCTTTATATTTCATGTGAGCCACACACACAGTTTAGACCTGCTACAGCCCACTCCAGCTGCCTTCTGCTCATCCCCCACGGAGTATTGTTGACAACCGGCATCATGGGCTTGACTCTATGAAGGCAATGAAAATGGAAGCAGCATAAATGGGGAAACTGAAATGAAGCATTAGAGAGACTCACCCCAGGTCGTCTGTGGTAGCCGTGTGCAAGCCTCCACTCTCAATCTACCTTCTGACAGATAATTAGTTATTCTCAGTCCTGTGCTGGGACTGCAATGGGCCAGGTACTGTGCCAACACTGAGCAAGGAAGTGGTCCTGTACTAAAGACCTTGCAATCTAAGTATAAGGCAGGAGAGAGCAGATGGCTACAGACCGAGGGGGAGGCATAAGGGTGTGATGAGCAGGGGTCTCGGCACATCAGCAGCATAAGACTCCTCAGGTTTTTGTAGGTAGGTATCGTGGCACAGGAAAGCTGTATGGAGGGATTTGAATTGGGTATTTACATGGCCCTTTTAAGTGTGAGGATAGCAGGGAGAAGGCATGAGGGTACTTATTTGCAAATCTAAGAAGTTGGCACTGGGGGCTGGTGTTATGGGCCATTCAGGAGGGAGCTGATCTAATACTGAATGAGGGATTATGGGATAGGGTGAGGAAAGGCTGTAGTGTAAAGGGCCTTGGAAGTGAAGACAAGCAGCTTGTTTTTACCACACAGTTTTCCTCTAATGAATATGGAAGGAAAAAAAAGCTGGTTTTAGTGAAGGTTCTGGCAGTCTGCTGTTCTGTGTTGTAGCTGCAAGGTTGGACTTGGGCATGGCTATACATAAGAATATTTTGGTTAGTTTACTATTATTCTTATGACTGGTTTTTCCTC
The DNA here is from genome assembly GCF_000455745.1 of Alligator sinensis. Lineage (NCBI taxonomy): Eukaryota > Metazoa > Chordata > Crocodylia > Alligatoridae > Alligator > Alligator sinensis. The sequence continues at coordinate 113,474 of NW_005841977.1, read as the reverse complement.
ATGTATTGCAGCAGCCTAAATAAGGTGGCCCCTACTCATCTCATGCAGGTGTAACTAACTGTTCACTAGATTTAGACTTGTCAAATGACATGTGTGCACTGAAGTTTTCATATTGAATATCTTTTTCTAGCAGCTGCCATTTATCCTAGGTGCCACTGGGTGGCACTGCAAAATCAACTTCCACCACGTCCAACACCCTTCCAGCACTTGCCTAACCAACTGCAAAGCAAAACGGAGGATTTGGACAGGGAATGCTGAATTGGCATTGTCCAAATAAAATAGAAGGAAAGTGCAAATAATACGTGTCCAAGGGCTGCCTCTTCATAAACACCTTGTGTTCTACGCACAAAATTAGCTTTAGGTGTACAGATGGCAAACTCCGGTTAATATACCTATGGGGCAGTTCACCACCAGGGTTTCATTTGCTGCTGTTCTTATTCCCCACCACACCCTGCCTTGCCCCCACCTCCACTCCCCTTCCTCCAGTTATTGACTTGATAATTGGTCATGGCTGGATACTTTGCTATTATCTGCATTCCCCTTAAGAGTGGTGAATTAAACAGGCCCTGATTTGAGCAAGGTACTTAAGCACATGCCTACCTTGTGGATGGACTACACCCATGAGCTGGAGTACGCCTGGCCTACCTGGTTCACTCTTCCCTTCAGCATCCACTCTGTCACTGAGAGGCTTCTGGGCAAGACAGACCTATGATCTGACCCAGTAAATGGCAATTCTGATGTTCTTAATCAGCACATGCTGAAGAACTTTGCTGCTACAGAGTCAAAATGGTGTTGTTGGCACCACAAGCTGAGTCTGGGGGAGGTTTAAGGGGCTTTGTTCACCTCTTACCAGCTAATTTATACCATGGTTGGCATGGTGTGCTTCTGGCAGCACTTATCCCAAATTACTAGTGTTTTGCAGTTACTTTACCTTGGCCGGTTACTTCTGTAACACCTGCAGGTAACAACGAGTTCTGTTTGCAGCTGAAGGCAGGGGGGGAGACCCATTTTTAACAGGGGAATAAAACTAAAACCAAGATGTTACAGACTTAACCAAAATAAGAAGCTTACGGTGCTCCTTTTGACATCTAATTGGTACAATAGAAAGGTGCTATATTCATGAATGTGCATATCAGGAACCTCTCCCCTGGAATTCTTCATATAGGAAACCACTTAGTGGTGGTGGAAGTGACTTTGTTTGGTTTATAAACAGAGAATGTGAACCAAGAATGTAACTAAAAAATATACTCACTCCCCACATCAGTTTTCAGTAGGTTTTAGATTGTGTTGTATGTGCGCCCATTTAAGTTTGTTTATTCTAAAAAAGAGTCTTTTTATGTCTGGTGATGCACAGAGAAGTTTATACTCTTGGGTTTACTATGTTGATCCATGTTAAATTGAAGGAACATTTTTTTTCAGGTTTAAAAAATCATCTTTATAGGTGCCTCTGATTGCACCACAAAACCCCATCTTTGACTAGGAACTCTAAAAGAATGTCTAAAATCAAACTAAATTGCCATCAGTGGACATTGACTATTTGTACCTTGCTCAGTCTGCCTTTTGAAAATGACATAGGGGCCTGATCTTGCAGACATTTATGTTCAACTCCAAATGCACACACAAGCAGTTTCATTAACTATATAATGTGTAACTTTCATTATGCACCGGGAACTGTATCATACCTCTCTTTTTAAGCTCTGGCACAAGTAGAGATTCACTACTGAAGTTGTTCGGTATTGTGTGGGACAAAATGTTCAGAAATGGCCACTGATTTATTTTTTGGGGGTGTATTTGGGTTTGATTGCCAGAAATGCCAAACACCCACCACCCTGGTAGAAGTCATTGTGCAATGTGGCTGTGGGTGGCTGGTAGCCTGTGAAAATCATGCTCAAAGTCTCGAGTCGCACACCCACTATCACTGACCACTTTGGAAAATGTTGGCAGAAGTGGTTAGATGGAAAACTGGCAATTGGGGCACCTGTGTCCCATTCCTGCCTCTGCCATGGACTTCCCATGTGAACTTGAGCAAGAGTTTTACCATCTCTGAAACAGCCCTCTTCACAACAGGAGTTTTGTTAGGCTTAATTGATTACTGTTTCTCAAGTATATGGGAAATCTTGGCCAGGAAGGGCAGAGTGTTTGTACTAAACAGTATTTTCCATATTGTTTTGAGCGAATTAGTCCCTCTGAAGTTGCACCCTGTGTGATGCTGAAAGAAATGCCATATTTCCCACTGATGGGAGCTTGAATAACTTGTAGTTTTCAGCTTCCTATATGTTTGGCCACCCTGATTTTACAGAAAAATAACACTACTGTGGCATAATTTGTTGCTCTAACTTTGTCTGTTAACACTTAGCATGGCAGTTTTTTCACCTTATCTGATTACTTCTCTAGCATCTGCAAGTGAGTTCTGTGGTATTTTCATCCCCCCCATGAGGATTTATGGTGACCTTTCAGGGACCTCCATCATTGGATCAATACACTTCTGACACCTGTAGATCAACATAAACTTGACCCCTGGTCTGAACTGATCCATCACTAGGAGGCTCCTTCTTAAGAGCATCCCCCACTCCAGGGGAGCAAATGCGGTTTGAGATGCAAGGAAATAGCAGCCGGGGCAGGGCACCTCAAATGGCTGCCTCAAGGTCAAAAGTCAAAGTGATAAAACCCAAATCCATCTGCGTTACTTTGGGGTATTGGCCTATAAGTGACAGCACTGGCCCATGGAAGGGAACTGCCGCTTGTTGCGCAGAGACCTGGTTCGCTGGTGCTTTCTTTGGACTAATTGGGGCTGACTGATGATAGACTTCATTGTGTCACCAGTCACTTACATGCCTGAACAGTTTGGCCCCTACAGATTATTATATGCTGTATGCTGAAATCAATGCTAGATCTCTCTTCTGCGCACTTATTTGTTTTATGTTACTAAAATGTAGCCTTTGGCAATCTGAGCTGCAGATGCTTCAAAGTAAAGCTACTGTCACCTTTGATTCGGTGGCAGTCCTGCTCCTGTTCTTTATTTACCAATGGCAGTTGCCAGATATAAAGATAGAAGCTTTTAAAAGCATCAAATGGTAATTCTGCTGCTCACTTTTCCTGTACCTCAGCTCCTGGGGGATCCACCTTTTCCCTAAAACTCAGTTCACATTTTGAATTAAATACTTAACCCACCATTAACCATACAGAACATTCCTTCATGTAGATCACCCGGTACTCTTTGGTTTTGTCCAACTATTTAGCACTTTTGCACCGTAAAGCAGAGACTATATACTACTTTCTTTTGTGCACCTCCAGACATAGAAAATAAAGGATAATAGTTCCTCACAAGAATTCCCACCTGATACTTGTGACATGATGCTCAAGATTGAAGTACCTTGTCTGAAACTCTGCAGTACCAGTGTGAAAACCTGAGATTTCCTGACCTCACAGCCCATGCTAAGGTCTCACTGCCTCTCTGATGAGCTTGTAACAAAAAAAAAAAAAAAATTGCTAATGCCATAGCAATGCTGAAATATGCAATTGAAGTAAGATTGTCTTTGATTGTTTCAAAGTTTTGTTTTTGTTTTTGTTTTTTTTTACCAGACATCAGCAGATCCTTAAGGCATTTCAAATGGAAAGTGGCCTGTTCTTTGTCGCAGCCAAATGTGATGAAAAAGGTTCTGCTGGCTGCCTGATTCTTTCTAACTGATTTTGAAACCAGGCTGGCCTGAATTTAATTTTTCCTTTAGTAGCCAGGTGGCATATGAGTATCTTTGTTAACACAATTGCAGGGAAACGGGTTCAAAGTAGACCTTTGGTTTGAAAGCCTCTGCCTGTCTAATACATTCTTGAGAGGATGATGCTCTTCAACTGGCATACACCAAAATCTGCAAAGTTTCTGGTGTAATGCTTTTGAACGTAAGACGGAACAAGATGGTCTAAGTGGAAACTAATTGCTTTTATAGCCTCTCCTGTCCCAGACACCTGTACCTCACCCTGACGCCTGTCATTTGTGCTCTCTCAACATGCCACATGGACTTCTGGATGAAAGAGCTAATGAGTTGCAGTGTCTTGATTTCAGCTTCAGCATGGAACAGCTGTTTGTAGAGAACTAACCTGCTCTGGAAATAAAAGGAATGACCATCTGGAAGGGAAGGGAATAGCTAGAAGGCATTTCTTTATACTGTATGCTTAATCTAGGCTTCCTATCTTTCAAGAATCATCTTAAAAGGCCAGCTAGCTAACTTCCTCAGGAAACAGTCCTTATGCACATTCTTCTTGCTTCTGTGATAAAGACTGATTGTCAATGAATGTCAAATTATATAGAGTAACTCCTCTTATTTGGATGAGTGATCACTCCCAGAACAAATACTCAGCAAATACTCAAAATGCTTTTTCTCACAGAGCAACCAACTTATAGAGAAACCAGTTTTCCCCAAAAGATCTTTGTTCCATGGAAAGGGATCACTAGACCCAGGGTTGCAGTTTGTATGTCAGTGTGAAACTAGAGAAGAACTCTGAACTAGAATGCTTGGTTGAAACTGCCGTGAATTTTTTAAATCTTCCCTTTACAGGCCTATTTGTGCTTTTTGTCATAGATTCAAAAAAATGTTAAGGCCAGAAAGGGCCATTTGATCATCTGTGCTAACTACTTATATAGCACAGGCTGAGGTATCTCTCCTTCTTTAGTACTTTCATTACTTCACCTGTTTAGTGTGTCATCTGACAGTATAGTACCTTGCTGATCCACTGTGGTCAGGACTGAGGGCTCTTTCCGCCACCACCGAGATTTGATTCTTGACCTGACAAGGCAGGCAATGTTGGGGGAGAGGGGAGGAATCCATTTTTTATTTAAATTATCTTCTGCATGATGGTGGACAGGGGAATCCACTGAGCCTAAGTTCAGTATAGATAGATACAAAATGTAAATCTGAATTTTAATTTGAATATCACCAAGTCCAAGTTACTTGCCACTGGTGGTAGCAAGACCAAAGAGATTTTTATCACCTAGGGAAAAAATAAAGTAGGTTATATGTGTGTGCATGTCCCCCATTTGCACATAGCACAATAGTCACACTTTTTCATATCTCCACAGAGATCTCTATGCAATATAAATGAGAAACAGAAAGTAGTCCATTCTGAAGTGTCCAGTCCAAGACAGTGGCTAAGTAGTTGCTGCAGGAGCCAGGACTTCTGGGTCTTTTTTTTCCCCCCCAGTTCTCTTGCTGACATATTGAATGGCTTTGAGAGAACCTCTTACTTTTTTTCCACAGGAAAAATGTTGAAAACAGCAATCTTTTCCATAGTCATCTGGGTACTATGATTTCTTATTCAAGCTTTTCTGGGGGAAACTGATTTTGCTTTATGCAAGTTGCACTGCATGGAATGGAAGTTTTTGATCTCCAGTGAGTGATTTAAAAACAAAAGAGAAACAGTTACTTTTATTAAAGCACTAAATGAATGCTAAATGTTAGTAGCCTAGAATGGAAGGAGTTGGAGAAGTGTAAAGTATTATTTTCATTTGGATCTGAAACAGCATCAGTTAAAGTAGATTGTGCATTTCAGTGGATGTAGCCATTGGTTATTGAGCATGCACACAGCTGATCTTACAAGGCACAGCAGACCACTGCCTTGTAGGTTCATTTCAGTGTGTGTAATCTGGACATGAAATGCCAAAAGTCATCCATCATCTCCTGTTTTGACCTTGTAAGAGTCTGTCCTGTGCAAGGCTAGCAGTTAGAAAATATGGTAATGAAGACAGGACATGAAAGGGCTTTTCATTAGCTGATCAAAGGGCAGAGTATAGCGTGTTTTATAACTAGAATATTGAGACAAAAAAAAGTGGCTGGGAGAGAGACAAGAGAAAATAAGGCACATAGAAAGTCCAGAGAGAGATTGAGGTTAGTTTACATTTCCTGCAGTGTTTTGTTCTTTAGTTCATAATTTTTACTCTAGAAACATCTATATTATGTTATTGGATTCACTTTTTAATTTTGTGCCTACAGTGCCAATGTCACCTTTTGTATCAGAGGAATTGTGGGTTCAGCCAGACTCTAACCTCCAGGGGTCCCACAGTGGGAATCTGTGACTTGCAATCATGCATGATGTCAGTGGCAGGGCAGGGGATTGAATCTGAATCTCCCAGGTTTTGGGCCAGCAACTTTCCCACTAGGCTACTCCCAAATACTGCTGGATGAAATAACCTTTGCATACATGTTCATGGGGATATTAAAGGCATAAATAAAATAGGTACCGACTGGTATGTATGTAACACATTAAAAATAGGTGGCTGTATGTAATAGTTGCAACCAGGAATAAATCCTAAAACTTGGACCCAGTTCCTGACTGCTTCATGGCATGACCTTAGTCAAAGCATTTAGCCCCAGGCTTTCATAAGTCGAACTGATTTGGGGTGCCCTCATTTTTGGTTAACCTGGGACCTGTGCAGCATCTCAGATAAACACCCACAGCGCTCAGTGGCTTTACTGAGAGCTGTACACAAGCCCCTACAGGAAGAATTTACTCAAGAGATCAAAGACCAATGTACGGATGGCAGAACTGTCGCTTTTCAACAGTAATTGTATTTTTGGGCTCTTAACATTACAAGTAGTCATTCCTAAACAACTTGCTTAAAAGACTTGTTGAGCTGGGCAGGAGCTGAGGTGGTGTCTCTGTGCATGATACTGCTTCATAGGCAGCTCAACTACTGAAGTCCTCTGCATGCAGCTTGGACTCTTCACGTACGGCTCTGGCAATACCAGTTTACATAGAGGTATTTGGTTCTTTTGAGGACCTTCGTACAATGTTAATACCCACACATCCCAAAATAAGAACAAAACCTTACCTCTTTACCCAAGAACCAAAACTAAATTAGTAATAGAACCTGAAGCTTCACACAGAAGGATGCCAGCAACACGCCCTGGTGTCAGAATGCCTGTCAGCTTCCTCTCCGATCCATCACTGAGTCTGGCCACTCTAGTTGTCAGAGTATGCGTGTGGGTAGTCCCATTAGACAAAGTTAAGTGTGTGTTTATTTGCCTCTGTGTGTGTCTGTGTCTGTGTTTGAAGCAGCAGCTGACACTGAAAAATGTACAGAGTAACCACTGAACCCCCTTCAGCATTCAGTTCTGCTTAAGTAATATCCTTGACATCAACTGGAGAACTTGCATGAGTAAGGCAATACAATGAGCTTATAATTTTTGTAAGAATTGTACAGTTTTCTGAAAGCTTTTGGATGGCTTGTTTTTGGCCCCTCTTCCCCCAGTGACAGACTTGTAGCCTGTACTATGCACATGTTTGTTGGCTGCAGCTTCCACAGATGGCAAAGGGCACTCAAAGTGGCTTTTATCTTCTACTGATAGCAAGTGGTATAAAAAACCTAGCAAGGAAGATAGGATCTGGGGGCAATTTCTAGGAGCTGGTACTGTGTCTTCTCAGCTTATACTGAAACATACAAAGGACAGTGCAATCTGTTTAGGACCAGGGGGCACCTTTTTGCCAGCAGTGCCACAAATTAGCCCTGCACTTGCCCTGATTGCCACTCCAATCCCCGTTCTCTGCTGCTCTGTTTCCTGTCCTGTGTTCCCTGCCTGATCTGCTGCTCTGATTTCCCCTGTCTACAGCTGTGCAGCCTCCCCCCGCCCCACCCCGACATTCAGTGTGAGTCCCACACAGAAGCTGCTTGTGCCACTTCTGGCAGATGGGCTGTAGGTTTCCCCCCCGGTTTAGGAAATATCTGCTGTACTACAGTAAGCCAGGGCTCATACTCAAGGGGAAAGCCCATATTGCAGTCTCCTGCTTCCACTAGGTAGAATGTTTAGAAAGTGTTTCTGACTATTACATTATTAAATCATCTAAATTGTGCTATTTGTTATACTGATTAGTTGGATCTAGGACAGAAGGCACTCAAATGTGCTTTTAAACTCAACTGAGTTTGCTAGTAATTAATACAAAGCACTTACAGCACTTCACAGACATTGTTTTTCTTTGTGCGATTGAGTTTGCTAATGTCTGCCCTTCACCATGTGTTAAAGCAGGAGTGGCCAACCTGTGGTACAAGTGGCATGGGCATCTTGTGTAGCATGTACAGATCAGGGAGGGGTCAGGGAGCCCTGCATCAGATAGGACGGGAAGAAGAAAGCAGAGCAGGAGATGAGGCAGGGAGAGATGCAGATCAGGCAGAAGAAGGGGATTGGACTGGCACTGAAGGAGGGTACAGGGCTAATTTGTGGTCCATTTGCCAAAAAGGTTGCTCCCTCCTCCCCTTTTAGAACATTACTCACATCTATAGGACTTTTTGATTCAAAGATCTTTCTTCTGTATTGAAATCAATTCAACTTCACAACATTCCCTATGTAACTGGTAAAGATTAGCCCCCTTTTAGAGATGGTGAAACTGAGGCCCAAGGAGATTAAATCACTCTGCTCACACAGAAACTCCTTGGTTCAACGTACATTAGTAAATGTGTTTATGGCGTACTCATAAGAAACTCCATTGAGTTCAATAAGATTTCTCTTACATATCAAGTTAAGTGCAAAAGGTTTGTAGGAAACATTTGGGCACATTCTGTGCTCATGGAGCCCCACTGAAGTCAGTGTGGGTGCCAGGGCCGGCTCAGACTGATCCAATTGCAGGCTTGGGGTTTGTGTAGCAAAGCTGGGAAACTGCCAGATCTCCTGACCCCTAGCATTGTGCTCTATCCACTGCCCCATGTTTCTTTTGATGACACCGCACATGTTATTTTAAGCAGGGATGACTTAAAATATTTTATATCTTGCTGTGGCAATACATTGATTGTTCAGTACATGGAACTGATTAAAAAGTGCCACTGACTTGTTTCTCTGAGTTTTTGTTTTTTTTTAACTGGGCTTCTAACAGCTTTTGGTTTTATTCAAAGCCCTGGAAATAGTTTACTTCTGGTCTCGGTACCCTCCGAATGTAAAGATCTGCCAACAAAAGTTCATGAATCACAGGATGATTTTGCATAAAATTAATGTTTTCAGTTCCAGTAACTTGGCTTGACAAAGGTGTGTAAGGTGATGAAATTAAGTAACAAACAAACAAAAAACTAGCCTAGGATTTACTTTTACCAGATCAAACCGTTGGTCCATCAAGCCAATATATGTTTCTGAGAACAGTCAATAATAGACTAGGAAAAACTGGCCAGCTGAAGAGGTGGTTTTCATTTTAAAGCTGAGTAAAACTGTGCTGGAAAAATTAGGGATACTTTAATCTGAACCCATCAGATAAATAGAAGAGGTGGTACTTAAAGGAGCTGTAACTAGAGTCAGTAGCTATAATCTAGTCTGTTTTTCAGTTGCTACTGGTAAATTGTAAAAGGAAAGATTTTACATATGCTGCTGGTTGTTTCTTAGGTGATCCTATAAGATGTTTTCTTTCTTTATGAGTGTGAGAAGGGATCTCTATGGGACCACAAGGCCCAGAGTATTGGACAAGCTGTAGTAATGCTGTGAGGTGCAGGCTGGAACTAAACTTGAATTTGAATTACATAGCATTTTGGATGGGAAAAACAGTTGGTGAGGCCAATTAAGAATATTCCAGTTGCTTTTCTCATCCATCATTTTTCCCCCCTGTATGAAAAGGAAGTGAAATGCTGTTTAGCTCTTGATTCTGGATCAGATGATCTTGTCCTTCAGCAGAGTCTTGTCTGGTCACACTGCTGCACTATAAGCATTTTTTTTTTTTTTTTAATTCATTTGGGAGGCTGAAAGTGGCTGCCTGGTTGGATATGTTCATTCATTACATGATGGTCTGGCACACTTTACTAAAACCACATTGACTTTAGTTAATTTTGCAAATGCACTCCATGTTAGCTGGAATTGGCCTTTTTCCGATCCTGGATCAGAACAGGAGGAAGACATTTTACACTTGGTTTGTACTGCTGGTGTCAATGATTGTCCAAGGTGTCAGGTGATGCAGAAACAGACTATGGTGTGCAAGCCTGTTTCTTGTCTACCCCTCAGAACTACCTACAACATTCTCTTAAAGATGTTGATTCTTTATAATCAATTAGCCTAACCAGGATTATATGAATAAGGCACTCATGGATACGGGTCTACTTACTCCTGATAAGTATGTATTTGGCATGGGGAAATGGCATGTATTTCTACTGGGCTATTCAAGAACATTGAGCTTGGTAGCTTAATCCCTGCCATGACAGTGTCTCCCTGCAGGAAAACAGGAGGAGAAAACAGAATTATATTTCTTTTTCTATAAAATTAGCTATCCGTATAGCTCCAAAGTTTCTCTGGATGCAAGGAATAAAATTCAGGTCCATGTGTCAGTTGTCAACTGCAGTTCTATTTGGGGATAGCGATTGCCCCAGACTGAAAGAAACTGCAAAAGACAAGGAATTTGGTATTAATTCAATATTTTACAATGCAGCCTGATGGCATGGATTATCTGGTTACTTTATGGACTGTGTGATTTCAGATAGGTTATATACAGCCCTTAGTATACAGTTTACTAGTCTGAAACCAAGCAGGGCTTAGCATTGAAGGCAGTTGTGCTACTGCCTTGTATGTGAAGCCTAAAGTAGGCACTTAAACACCTACGTCAGCTCACTTATTCTAAAGCAGTGGCCAACCTTTTTGGCAGGCATGCCAGAAATTAGCCCAACACCCTCCCTGAGTGGCGCTTTGATCCCTTTCCTCTTTCCAGTCTGCTGTGCTGCCTTTCGTATCCTCATCTTTGCGCTCTGCCTAATCTGCTGCTCTGTTCTCTGCTTCCTGCCCTGGTTCTTGGCCTGTGCCACTTAGGGCATGAGTGCCGCAGGTTGTCTACCTGCGCTAAAGAGTTTGGGGGAGGAGTGGTGAGCTCAAACTCTACTCCAAAGGGCACTGTGTCTCAGTGATACTCTGCACAGTAATAAAGGAAGCCCTGTCCTCCCACACTTCCCTGTTGCAGTGTAATGTAGACATGAAGTGATGCTGGCTAGGCAGAGAAATGGGTATAATTGCACGGAATCAGATTTTTTTTCAAAGCCAGCTAATCCCAGAAAGGGATAGGAATTGGGTGTCTAAATAACCTAACCATGGTTTGAAAATCACCTGTAACTTTACTGTAGCTTGCACCCAGCCAAGGGGCCCCTCCACTAAGCACAGAGGTCATAGTAGGAATAGATTTAGCTTAAAGTGCGCAGCACCAGAAGTGAAGTGGGGGACACCTCTGGCAGGTGGAGGCATGTGCACTGGATCTGCATCTAGTGTGTTCTGGGAGTGACTTTTCCCTTCCCTGGTGACTCAGTCCCAATCCCTGGTAATGGAAGTCCCACTCAGTACCTCACTTCATGGATGCCTGATCAGCTGCCAGGTTCCCTCTGCAGTACAGGACACAGTTCCAGCCAGCTGCGGTCGTGTCCTCTGCCTAAATCCCTTTCTGAACCAGCTCCAAGGCTCCGGCTGCTGTTCCAAGTCCCTGCCTTATCATGCTGTGCATCTGTTTGTGATGCAATTCCCACAGGAACGGAGGAGCACGGTGGGGGGTGGGGGGAAGGAGGGGAGTGTGTGAGGAGCTTTTCAGGCGGTGTCCACAGTGCATTGATCCCTCTCGGCCCTAAGTACAGTGCAGCACTATAAATCAGTCCCAAATATACTGTCTTGAGCTGCCTTTGCAGAGGCCAAGTGAACTGGAGTCTCAGGAGCTGCTTGACTTTTCCAGAAAGCTCCTGAGAAATCTGTGTGCAACTGTAAGGGTAGGGAGGGCTGTGAGGGGTAGGAACACTCCCCGGGCCCAACCTGGTATGTGTGAGAAGGATGTTACTGTACTGAGATGGAGCCAGGGACTGGATGAAACCCCTCCTTCCCCTTGACCCTGCTGTACTCTGGGTCTCTGGTGTTACTGTGTGGTTAATCGTAAGTGAGGGAGCAGTCTGCACCCGGCTAAATTCCCTGGTTCCCTCAAGTGACCACTGAGGGCCGGATCCTGGAGAGGCCGGGGGCACTACTGGGCTGCTCAGTGGCAGGGCAGGGGGCCCAGCTCCGGCTGAGGTGGGATCAGGCACTCAGGGAGATGGAAACCACTGCCCGCATGGGCTAAGCAGCCTCCCTGCGGGCGGCAGCCCCAGTGCCAGCCCCAGCTCTGCTCTCTGCAGCCCCACTCCCGGTTTGCTAATGGGCCGGCAGGGCTCCGGCGGGGGCTCTGCAGGGTGCTTGGACCCCGGGGAACGGCGGGTTCCCTCTCCTGGCCCCTGCGGCCGTGCCGGGAGGAGCCCAGAGGCCTGTGGGGCTCTGTCGCGGCCGGGCCGGGCCGGGGCGCTCCTCCCGCTGCCCGCGCCTACCAGCCCCCGTGGGCAGGGGCCGCTAGCCTCTGGGCTCTCCCGGAAGGGTCGAGTACGTGTGAAATGACCCCGCAAAAGCGCTGGCGGGGCCGATGGCCCCCGGCTGCCGGGAGGCC
>NW_005841977.1:99806-100681 GCF_000455745.1 Alligator sinensis | reverse complement strand
TGGCCGGGGGGGGCCACGGGGAGCCCGGCTGGGTTCAGCCGTCCCCCGGGCCCGGGCCCCGTCCCCGCGCGGGCGGAGGGAGCAGCTCTACCAGGCGCGGATCCCGTGCAACGTGGAGATGCCGGCGCTGCCCTGCGGCAGCGGCGCCTGCACGGAGTTCAAGTCCCCGACGCCGAAATTGACGAAGCCGCTGCCGGCGGCGGAGGGCGGCACGGCCTGCACGGCCGGGTAGCTGCAGCTGTAGCTGGCGCTGCAGGCCGGGCCGCCGTAGCTGGGGTAGGCGGGGTAGGCGTTGTAGCTGTAGGGGCTGATGCTCACGTTGTACGGGGGGCTGTAGGGCGAGGACTCGCCCAGGCAGGGCTTCCCGTCCCGCACCAGCACGGGCACGGCGATGCGGCGGGGAGGCGGCGCGCCCACCATCTCCAGCGTCTGGTCCTGCCTCTGCCGCTTGCATTTGTACCTTCTGTTCTGGAACCAGATCTTCACCTGCGTGGACGTGAGCTTCAGCGCGCTGGCCAGGTGGTCCCGCTCCGGGGCCGACAGGTACTTCTGCTGCTTGAAGCGCCGCTCCAGCTCGTACACTTGCGCCTGCGAGAAGAGGACGCGCGGTTTCCTGCGCTTCCTTTGCCGGGGGCGATCGGGCTCCTCCACGTCCCGCTTCTCCTGCTCCTGCAGGGAGCACAGGTCTGGGGCGAAACAGACACGCGGCACAGTCAGCGGCGAGCCCCGGGGGCTTGCCCCGGCCCTGCCCACCGCCCTTAGCACGGGGCTCTGCAGCACGCCCCGTCTCCTCCCGCAAGCTCCCGGCGCCCCGGATCCAGCTGTCCGGGGCCTGGAGTCAGCAAAACTCCCCTTAAACCAGCTCCGTTCTCTCA
>NW_005841977.1:99069-99679 GCF_000455745.1 Alligator sinensis | reverse complement strand
AGGGCTGGCTCCCAGGGGCCGCCGGGGATCGGGGCCCCGCGTGTAGTATCCAGAGGATCCTAGAGGAGTCGGGCTGGCAGGGACCTGCGAGGGTCCGAGCCCCGCTCCAGGCAGGGCCAGCCCTGTCTAGACACGCGCTTATTTAGCCTGCTCTGAAACTGCCACCGAGGAGCCGTCCGCGGCCTGTCCAGCCTTTAACCGCCTTCAACGTGAGAAAGTTGCAACACGCAACCTCGGCTTGCCCCGTGCCATGTGCGCCCATTCCTGCCCGGCCGGTCCCCTGCGGCCACCGAGAGGAGACTCTTGCCACCCTCTTAGCACCACTTCAGGGCGTCGTATTACAAAATGTTTTTATAATATAGTATTAGCGTGACTCCTACTATACTCACCACTACTAGCGTGCGAGTATATTAGACCTGAGTCTAGTACAGCACAGTGTATCGTCATTACTGTGATATGACCACAGCACTATTACTGGTACCCGACCGAGCACTACTGCTACTAGCGCGGCACGAGCTGCAGTCGAGCCATGCTGCTGCCCTCCCGGCTCTCGGCCCTCGGGGCCCGGCTGCGCTGCCCCCGCCCGCCCGCCCGCCCCACCCGTCTTGCC
>NW_005841977.1:95031-98337 GCF_000455745.1 Alligator sinensis | reverse complement strand
ACGCGGGCGCTGTGCGTGCAGGCGGGGGGCGGAGGACCGTCCCGAGGCGAGCGGGTGAGTGCGCCTGGCCTCGGCCCCGGCCTCCCCGGGCAGGGCGGGGGGCGGCGGGCTGCTCCGTGCCCCCGCCCGCACCTCCCGCTGGGCCCCAGCAGCGGGGAAGTCATGAACCCCCTTCCTCCCGGCCGGCGGGTCCCCCCCACGCTGGGCCGGGGCCGCCTTATCTCCCCAGCCGCCGCTATCCGATGAAGGAGCAACATCCGATTCAATTAAAATTCTTGCTGCGAGCGGCCGCGAGCGTCCCGGTAGCTTTTTGTCAGGGAACCAGATCCGGAGCTCGCGATGACAGTTTGAGAGATGAGTGTGTACAGAGAGGCCTGAAATATTGCTATTTAATGGGGGAGGGGGGTGCGGGTCTTCCAGCCTGCTGCTCTGCAGCCAGCCTTTCCCAGGCCGGGGTGTCACTGCTCTGGGACATGCTGGGTAGGAGGGAGGAGGATTAACTCCTCCAGGCCCCCCTGCCTGGGCTGGGCTACGGGTGGACTTCCTCGTACAAAGAGCTCTTCAAATGGGGACAAGCGAGAGCTTGATTTCTTTCCAGGCATGCAGATGTGGAGGGCATGCGCATGCCCACTGCTGACCAGGCTGCCCTTTGCCACTGACTAACCTGGTTTAGTCAGGGGGAGAATCCTGCCTTGAGCAGGGGGCTGGACTAGATGGCCTCCTTAGCCTGCTTTCCTATGATCCTGACCAGGACACATCAGCCTGCTCCTTGCATCCAGGATTTAGGAGCTCCTGGCCCTCAGGCCACCTGGGTCCCCTGGCCTGGCCTCTCCCTGCAGGTGCAATGGGAAGGAGCAGTGAAGCCAGGCCTATCCCAGTTGGCAAAGAGCTGCTTGAGGGGGGCATAAGAAGGGTTTACAAGATACTGAATGGCCAAGAGAAGGGCAGTGGGGTTGATGATGGGGCTTGCTCTTACCAGGCAAGAACTAGGGGTCACAACATGAAACTTCTAAAACTAACAAAAGGAAGCTCCTTCTCACCCGGCTGTCCTTAAAGCATGGTGCTCACGGCCACCAGCGGTGGTGGAAGCTGGCAGTTCAGCTAGATTCAACAAGGATTGGGCATGAAGGAAAGGGGCATCGGTGCTGTTTGAGCAGGGGAATGAGGGGCATGGCCCCTGCATCAGAGCTGTCCCCACCTTAAATGCTGACAGCTACAAGTGAGAGAGGAACAGTGGAGAAAACCCTGCTCCTATCTCGTTCAGTCTCCCCTTCAGCATCCACTCTCTGCCCCTGTGACCGGAGACTGGGCAAGATGGGCCTCTGGTCTGTCCCAGTCCATGCCAATTCTTCTGTTCCTAAAGGGAACAGTGAGCTGCATTTTCGACCCCTTCCCCTTGATATTTATGTCAGAGACAAGGGTATTTTGAAAGGGTGATATATTGAATTGGACCAACTGCCTGGTTGGGGGAAGCTTTAGCGGGGCTTTGGAGCACAAAGTTGGCTTCTTCAGCTCATAATGAGGATTTTTTTTTGTTCACGTGGTGGATACAGGAACAGTGGTATTGCCTCTGGTCCAGCGTGTGGCCTTTCAGGGCAAAGTTTGCAGGGCAAGAGTATGAGGGTGCTCTCTGGTTTGTGTAACAAGTAACTTGCCCTCTTTGTGCCTTTGCTGGCCAGCTGCCCATCTCTAAAGGGCCAAGATGCTGCTGTCTCCCACCTCCCTAGGTGAGTCTAGGTGGAGGGCATGCGTTTTGGGGCAGGAGCTGGCTCCTAGAGTATCTGTTTTTCGTTGGTACTGCTCAGTGAACAGGGCAGATGTTACTGTCTGTTTTTCAGGTAGTCCTCCACAATTATTTCCTTCTTAATGAAGTTGATAAGGGATCTCTGGGACCAGAGTGGGATCTACATGAGGCAGTGTCTCACACAGGGCCTAGGCTTGGTTCCCCCGCAGTGATCAGAGGTTTATCCCCTTCCCCGCAGCCCTGGGAGACCTGCTCTGGGTCTGGCGGGGGCAGGCTCCCCTGAACCCAGTGTGCGTGTGCAGGGGTGTGCGTGTGTGCACGCCTGCGTGTGCTCCCGGAGGTGAAAGCCGCCTGCATATAAAATATTATTAATTGGAGCCCGCGGGGTCCGGATCACACCCTCCCTCCCAATCCCAGTGCCCCGGCTGCAAAGGTGAATGTGATTAATTGCGAGATAAGCCGGAGCGATCATTTGGAATGTCATTAGTGCTTCGGGGAGACATTCATTGGAGACAGACGGCGTTATCCTCCGGTTTATCTTCAACACTGCAGCACTTTTAATACCGCAGTTTAGAAACAAATGGGGGCTTTCGGCTCGGCCCTTCGCCGCGTGTTTATATTTGCGGAAGAATCGCACCGAGGGGGAGTCCCGGGCTCGGCCCCTGATAAATGAACATTAGCACTTTTTCGAACTACTGTATCAACAAAAAGAGCTGCAGGGCCGCAATAATTGGTGAAAAAGCAAACACTCCGCAAAGAGAGGCCGGGTCTGCTCTATGTCCGGCTGATTGATGAACCAGCCACTGACCCACAGCAGCTCAGGGGCTTTCCGGGTCGGGACTCTTCCCCCCTCCCCCGAATAATTGCCCCCGGCTCAGTGCCTAGGCCCGATGCCCAAGGCGGGGGTCGCCTAGCGCAGGGGAGAAGGGGCGCGGCGGCATCCAGCGGGCTCCGGCCTCCGCGCCGCGGCTTCCCGGGGTGGCAGAGCGGCTGTGGCCGAGATGTCCCGCATCTCTTTGTTCTGCCTCGGGGGGGGGGGGGGTGCGAGGCTCTCCAATAAAGTCAGATCCCCGGATTCCCTTGTTCTGGTGCCTTCGCCTCCTTTCTCCCCGTGCAGCTCTGCTCTCGGCAGCGACCTTATGTGCGCAAAGCCGGCCAGGGACAAAGAGCAGGGGCCGGCAGGCGTGTGCAGCCCGGGGAAGTGGGGGCGCGATCCCGAGCTCATGGACCCACGGGGGTTGCCCGTGTGCGGGGCTGGCAGCCGAGGGGTCGTCCCCGGCCTCGGGCGGTGCATGCGAAGGGGACTCGGGCCTTAGGGAAGGTGCTTGGCCGCGCTGGCTCCGGACAATGCCCAGCACAAAACGAGCGGGCGCGGAGAAGGAGCGAGCGTGCACCGGGAGAGGAGGGGATGGAAAGCATAGTCTGTCGCAAGGGGGAAAGAGGCACCTCCCTCCCGGCCACGCTCCTCTGAACGCTGGACGTGGCTGTGTAGCTCCCGGAGCCGCCCGCTGGATCCTGATTCACTCCCCGCCGTGCACACGCGGGCCCCCCCCCCCCCCCCT
>NW_005841977.1:93446-94968 GCF_000455745.1 Alligator sinensis | reverse complement strand
CCCGGAGCCGCCCGCTGGATCCTGATTCACTCCCCGCCGTGCACACGCGGCTCCCCGGCCACACTGCTCGGGGCATGTCGGGCTGTGACTCCACAGACACTTGCGTTTGTGTCCCTCCCTCTCGTGTGTCCCGTCCCCCCGCCGTCCCCTTTGCTCGTTTCACAATCAAACCTTCCTCTCTCCCAAATCCGGCTGGATTTTCTCTTTTCTCCCCCAGCAGAAGGGTTTTATTTTGCGTCTCAGCCGGTACAAACTCCCAGCCCTCTCCCCTCGCTGCTGTCTGCCGGAGGACTCTGCTTCTACCTAAACAGTAAACGCCGGCAGCTTGAAACCTTGTCACTAATTGAGTGGTAACACTTCAGGTGCGGTAGATTTATTAAGAGCTACTATTTCAGAAACAAGCGATTAGGTTTTCTAGAGTAAACCTCTCCTCGTCCCACCTGCCAGCTACTGGAGCTACTGGAGGGATTGTCCCGGGGTCCTTGAAGGTCACTCCTCGTTTTCCTTCTGTCTTTGCCGGTGGCAGTTTGGCCCCAAGCTTACAATTGTTTCCAGTATTAGGAAGCTCTTGGCCGCTGCTGACAGATCTTAATTTGCTCGACAATCGATGCTATGTGCTCGTCTTCCAGGACTGCTCATTTAACCGTAACCGGTCTGGTGGGCCGAGCAGGGACAGGCACTTGGGTCTGACCGCCTGGCCCTCGGGAAGTCACTTACCCCTTTTCTGCCCCTGGGGCTCGGGGGTCCACCCCGCTGCCCGCGGCGGCGGCCTGATGTGCGGGCAGGGCAGCACCCGGGCAGGGTCTGCTCCCTCTCGGGGGAGGCCTGGCGCAGTAGGAGCTCGTCCCCTCGGTACCGGAGACCCCCCGCTTCTCACTCCAGTGCTGGCCTGGGTGCTCGGAGTCATGGAAGAGCCTGGGCTCGGCAAGTCCTTCCTTTGCCGACCCGGGTGCTGGAGGCGGCTGGCGGCCTGTCCCCGGCTCCCCTTCCCCGCAGGGAGCGCAGCTGCGGAGCTGTCCAGCCGGGTGATCCCGTAGCCTTTTCCCGGGAGCTCGCTCCGTCTCCGCTTGGTTCTGTGCCTGTCTGTGGCTTGTCTCTGCCGGAGCAGCTCTGCAGCGATGCCCAGCCCCTGGCGCCACGTTGTGAATTGAAGGTCCCCGTACCGGGCCATCCTGCTTCTGACCCCGCATATGGGAGCTGTGCCTCCGACTTCTGAGGCAGCGGCCTGGGCCGGCGCTGGGAGCGGGTCCTTGCTCCGAGCGGCCCGGGGTCCCTCCGGTCACCCGCTCCGCTCCGTCCCGCAGGCGCAGGGCACAAGGCACAGCGCCGCGACGGCCCCGCAGGGCCCTCCATAGAGTCCTCTCGGAGGCGTCATCAATCCGGATGGTTGGCGGGTCTCACAGGGACTAAGGGCCCCGGCCCCGCTGCCCGGCTGCAGCCCAGCGCCTCCCTCCCAGTCGAGAAAGCCGCAGCAACGCGTGTTTTGCCGCCCGAGGGGAGGGGAGGGGAGGGGAGCGGGGCT
>NW_005841977.1:92965-93391 GCF_000455745.1 Alligator sinensis | reverse complement strand
GGACAAACGAGCAGGCCCCGAGGGGAGCACCCCGGGAGACCCGCGTTACCCGCGGGGCTGTACAGATATCAAGCCGTGGCCGGACTTCCCCAGCGCCCCCCTGACGTGGGACGGGCAGGGGCTGGAGCCCTCCGCTTTGCAAGAGACACCTGCCTCGGGAAAGACGCCTGAGGGAGGGAAGGGGCTTGTTGCGCAGAAGGCTGCAAGGTGATGAGGAGCTTCGCAAGGCTTCCCGCACCCTCCCCCGCCCGGTCTAACTCCGCTCCCCTTGGAAAGCGTCTGTGGCTGCGGCGGGGAGCGGGACGGGGCGGACGCGGGCGCCTGGCGGCGAGGCCGGAGCTGCGGCCGCGGTGTTTGCAGCTCGTCTGTCGGCGCGGAGCCTTCCCGGGAGATAAGGGCTGTCTGCCCCGGGGAGACGTCCCGCCG
>NW_005841977.1:89726-92150 GCF_000455745.1 Alligator sinensis | reverse complement strand
GGGTCGGCGGGGCTGCTACTGCGCCGGCTGGGCTCCGCGCGGCTCCTACTGTGACTGCTCCTCTGAACCGGGGTGGTCCGCTCGGGGCCGGGCCGGGGTGGCCTCGGTATCCTCCCGTCCAGAGCCCCCTTCCTCCGGCTTCCCCGATCTCTCCCCCTCCTCACCACTGCTGCTGGTCGTGCCACTGGCGTCCGCGCTGCTCCCTCCTCTTGTTACCATTGTGGTCATCATTCCTGTTCCTGCCGCTACGACTGCGGCTATTATTGTTATAACGGTTCTTGTCTTTGTTGTTATTACTGCGATTATTTTTATTATCTGTGCTGCTGGAATAATAGGAATAGCACCGCTCCCCACAAGAACGGGACAACAGACAACGATCTCCGTCTCTGTGATTACTTTCCTTTCTTCCCCGTCCCGGGCGCGGGCCGGGGGTCTCCCTCCGGGCTCTCTCAGCCCCGGGTGCTCCTGCCTCGCCCCGCGGTAGCTGCAGCCTCCGCGCTCGCGGCCCGGCGCTGGGGCCGGGGGCAGTGCGATGTCTCCGGGTCCCTGCACGCCTCGGACCCGCGGGACAGCGCCGGGGCCTGGGGGCGCGAGCCCGCTGCGATCAGGGAGGCGCTGCCCGGGTGGACCCCGGCGTCGGCGGGTGAGGAGGGATCGTGATTTCTGGCTTCTCGAGGGAGCCCGGGGCGCTGATTGCTTGTTTGTAGTCACCCACTTGCCCGCAGCCTGGTGGTGGATGGGCGAGAAGGGGGCCTGGCCAAGCTGCTGTGCCCCTGACATGGCTCCTGGGGCACAGGCTTTAAGGTCCCAGCTGGAGGTTTCTTCAGGGAAGTGCAGGGGGCAGCCCCCTGCACCTCTGGGAGGGCATCAGCAATGTGATGTACCTAGGGCAGAGACCCTTCCCAGGGCCAGGGGGGTCTTATTCCCTTATTGCAAAGCTGATGGGCTCCTTTTATCTGCTTTAGCAGACCTCTGCCTCCATCCGGCTCTTAAGTCACTGTCCTGCCTAAGGCCCCTGCTGCATTGCCACTCTGCACTTGAATTCTCTGATTCTCCTGAAGGTGCCACACCCCTCAGCAAATCCACTGCAAATCTCCCTAAAAAGATCCTCCTGGGTCTCTCAGGGATTAACCCAACTTGCAAACAACCCCATTTCCAATGACTTCATAGAATCATCGAGAAGCGGGGCTAGAAGGGACCTCCAGAGGTATCTAGTCCAACCCCCTGCCTGATGCAGGGTCATCCCTATCCAAACCAAACCAAACCAAACTTCATTTGGGAGCAGATGGAGGCCATGGCCTTTGGGTCATTCAGGCCTCCTCAGAAATGATGGCAGGCCCTTGCCCTGGGCATCTGTTCCAGGGACACCCCAGGAGGGAAGCCCACTGAGGCCCCCCATCCCAAGACCCAGGGAACCAGACAGGCTGCTGGGCTGGGGGGAAGGCTCTAATTATGGCTCTGTGTACCCTGGCAGAGTTACTCCAGTTCCCCAGGCCTCAGTCCCCCAGTCTGAGCACTGCCCACTCTCTCTTCCTCAGGATGCCTCAGAAGTAATTCTCCTTTTGGTCTTGAAAAAGCCATGCACCCTGGAAACACTCCAAGGGCTCAGTAGATCCCCCCCTATCTGTGTCAGATCGCCCTGCCCTAAAGGCAAGCAGAAACCTCAGGCCTCCTCTGACAGCCATAGTGCAGACTGGGGAGGGGAGTGAATGGTGCATCCCTGCTGGGGCAGCCTGTTTAACTCCCTGTCCCTGCTGGGTGACTTTGGGCTCAGTGGAATCCAGCTATGTTAGCTCAGAAGCGAGTGTCTTCTCGTGGGTTCTGGCTTTGTGGCGTTGTTAAGTCTTAAGCAGTAACAACCCTCCTCCACCCAGGTTTTTCTGAGCCTCCCATGGTGGGGCTTGGAGGGTGGGGGTGGGGTGGGAATGGGAGCCTTTGCAGAGACTTATTTGGCCATCAGCTTGGTTGTGCCTTTTTTTTGGATAGACGCATTGTCCTACTTCCTAGATCAGCAAATCTATTCTTTAGCCTGCACATAGCCTGCAAATAAAAAGATTTTTTTGCAGCCTTTTAGTTGGTCTAATAAAAGAGATCACCTCTGCAAAATGTTCTGCATATTTTTTGCAGAGAGAAGCTCACAAGCTGAAGAGCAAAAATCCCCGCAGGCATCTAGAGACCAGTGCAGTAACTGCCTCTGGAGTCACAGGCAACCTTTAGGCATCTCTGAGATTACTGATACCGTGGGAGTTGCAAAGAGTTAATCTGAAGAGGATCTGAGCACTCTCTCTCTGATGTTTGTTGTTTTTCCTTCATGACCCATCATGGTTTTAATGTCCAGCCCTAATTAGAACTGAAGAGGATATTTCCTCCTCCGATACTTCTCTGGGCAAAGAGGCACCAGCAGATTTTTTCCATAATGATGAA